>NW_024497629.1:8753530-8984483 GCF_017590055.1 Onychostruthus taczanowskii | reverse complement strand
GTGGGCTGCTGCCGCTGCCCATGGCCGCACCCGGCGGGCTGCGCTCCGGGCCGCCGCCTCTCCCGGCCGGGGCGGGAGCGGCGCTCGGCGCTCCGGGAGCCTTTCGGGGGGAGAATCCCACCCCGGAGCGCCCCGGGGCCGGGGGAGGGAGCCGGCGGCGCAGGGGAGGGTGCGCGGCCGTCTCTGATCGCGGTTTTGGGCAGGCTGCCGCGCTCCCTGTCCCTTCCAAAACTTTCCAGCCCAGCCCGTTAGCTCGGGCCTCCCGAGCACCACATCCTTACATACATCTCCCCGAGCCGGGGGAGGACATTGTCATCCTCGGGACAAGCAGCAGGAGCAGCACTCCTGGGCACAGCTCCCAGAGACGGCTCTTGCAGACCTGTGCAGAGCAGCCCAGCCCGGAGATGCCCCGCGGGGCGGGTTTGCGGCGCTGGGTGCGGCTCCGGCCAAGTGCCTGGAGTCACAGGGAAGCCCCCGGGCACAGGATGGGCCAGCCGGGCACGCCTTTAGCCGATGCCCGCAGACCGAGTCACCCTGTTGGGCCTGTGGAGCTGATCCCCCAGCCATCCTCGGCTGCTCTTTGCTTCCAGCAGAGCAATATTTGCACATTGTTCGACAGTGGAAGATAATAGATATTAAAGGCAAGCCTCCAGATAATAGATATTAAAGTCGTTCCCTCCAGGGACTGAGGAGTACAGTGGCTGCTTGGTGTCCAGCCCGTTCTGCCTCCATTCCTTCCAAACCAGAGGCTGATAAAGGCAGGAGGCACAGAGGTGTAACTCTTCTTGCTGCTCCTCGGCACTGACTGCAATGATTGCATCTACCAGTCATTTATTTTGCTGGTTCTTCCTAAACCACTGAGCTAAAGCCCAAGAGTTTGTAATGGAGGGGCTGGAGGAAAGAAGGCAACGAGAGGTCAGATCATTGCCAGAGAGATAAGCTCATAGTAATGGGGACTTGCAAGAAAGATGGGGATAGACTTTCTACCAGAGCATGTATCGCTAGGACAAGGAGTAAGGTTTTAAACTAAAAGAGGGCAGATGCAGACTAGATGTAAGGAAGAGATTTTTTTTTTTACAATGAGGGTGGTAAAACACTGGCACAGGTTGTCCAGGGAAGTGGTAGATGCCCCATCCCTGGAAACATTCAAGGTCAGAGTGATGGGTCTGAGAGACTGGGTGTAGTAGAATGGCAGGGAGTTGAACTAGATGACCTTTATAGGTCTCTTCCCACACAAACTGTGACTGAGAAGGATGGTCTGTTGGAAGAGTAGATCATCTGGGAGCGTGGGGGTGTGGTGTCACATGCACAGCCCTGGGTCCAGAGCCAGGCCAGTCACAAAGTTGTTTTGGACCTGAGGCAGGTCTTGGAGAAAGGAGAAATAATGAAGCCTGGTTGTGCAGGAGGAGATGGTGGAGCTGAATATGGGATTAAATAGCCCCAAACAAAATGTCCCAAGGGGAACAGGCTCTGCAAGCATCAAAGATTCTTCTCAACAAGTGAGAAAATTCCTCCTCCTCCTCCATCCCTGCTGGCTGTCTCTGAGGGAGTGGAGCCTCCTGGAAAGTTTCCTGGCTGCCCCCATGGAAACAGTTCATTCCAGGACAGTTCCCCAGATTCACTTGGAAGCAATGCTGGCTCCATAAACCAGCTGTCAAAATGAGCCAAATGCCTTGTGTTTTGAAGCAGATCATTGCTGGAGCCAGGAAAATGTTTGAGCAGTGGTGATCTCAAATGCTGCTGAGGTTTAGTAGTGACACAGACGGACTCTGAGGCCATTCAGTGATATTTCCCTGCTCCTAAAGGACTGGTGAGAATTAAAGAGAAAATTTCCCAAAAGCTAAAATCCTAATAAGCACATGACTCCTCAGAAAAATCAATTAAAATTGGCAAACTCCTTTTAATGATGGCCTGGTGCCTTTTAAGACCATTTCCCAGCAGGGCCAGTGGATAGTATCTTGGCTGATCTTCAACAGCAAGGGTGGAAGTGTGTAGTACAAGTGGCAAATGTGCCATGTGGATCAATTTTGCATGGCACCCAGCCAGACCAGCAAGGAGCCAGAATCCTTCACATCAAAAGCACAGTGTTGAGGGAGCCAGCAGTGCTGACTCCTGGCTTTTCCCAAATCCTGTGGGAGTACAGGAGTTCTTCTAGACAATGATGGTGGAGTTACTTGGTAGATGGCCTCTTCTGACTCCTGCTGTGCTGGCACTCTGAGCCTCTGCTTTGGGAAAGAAAAGGATGTATGCTGTGGATGCCCATGTTAGCACTCTTCATTCATGCTTTCTAATAAAATATTTAATTATAGAGAGATAAATGCATACATGCATATACACACACGTTTATACTTGTACATATTTACACCCAAGTCTTTCTAAACCATCACATTTATTTGAGGAATGTGAGATTATTTTAAGATTACCATTATCCATTGAAGCCACTAGCACTTACTTATCCTGCTGTCGAATTTGACTGGTCTTTTATGAGCAAAGGCCAAAGTGGAGTTGAGGCATGCAATTCCCTGGACAAAATGTGGCTTTCAGATCTTATTTTCAGATTGCTCAGTCCCCAAGTATGAGACTAAACCGTGCTGTTAACTCACACCTGACTGCCTCATGCCATGTCTCATCCTATCCCCAGACTACAGGCAGGAGGGTCACTCCTGTCTCCTGACAGTCTTCCATCTCTGAAGAGAAAGGACCTGTGAAAAATTGCAGCCAGCTCCAGCAGCATTTTTGTTCCCTGCCTTCTCCCCAGTCCATGGTTGCTGTGGGATGATCTCACAAACCCTATCCTACACCTCACTTTAACCTCAGAGGGAGACCCTCTAGTTGAGACTTGTTCTTTGTTAAAGCCAAGGGATTGTTGTTGTTGTGTGATGCAGAGCCTGAGCTTTTTGCTTCCTCAGGTCTTTGGTCTCTTCTCTTCAACTCCTGGGCAACCAACCCTCTGGCCACAGGACAGATGTCCATGGCTGTAGCCAGTGCAAGTCCAGCCCAGCACAGCCCAACCTGGCCCTTGCACTCAGCAGTGTTGGTGCCAGGCAGGGATGGAGAAGATGAAAGAACATACCCTTGCTCCACAGACATGTTCCCCTGGCAGGGAAAACACCCTGAGAAGATCCCAGCACCAGCATTTGGGAGGCTGTTGTGCTGGGCTGTGTTGCTGCTCACCCTGGTGAGGTGTGATGGGCACCTGCAGCACTACCAGAGTTATGATGGGAGCACCAGGGAGCCAAACACGAGGAGTTTCCTTGCTGGGTAAAATAACAGGCTCCCTCCTATACAAAAATCAAAACAGAACCTGGGGAGCTGGGTTTTTCCAGGTTTTTGTTCCCACCAGAAATTTTCTAAGCTATTTGCGGTTAGTTCACTGAAGGAGCTGATCTTGTAACAATAAATGTCACAGCACATGTGTTTAGATTTAGTTTTCTGTCCTAATACTTGCTTGTGTTTTCAGCAAGGCTTCAACAAAGATAGATGCAGTCCCTTGTCATAACAGTTCTGGAAAACTGTGAAGATTTTTTTTTTTTTGTGTTCACCTGTATTAACCACAAAAAAATATTAAAATTCAAAGTTAAATACACAATGACAGAATGGATCTCTTGCTCTTGCTTGCTGAATGAAAGGGTGATTTCTCCCATGTTTCCCAGTCATCTTTCACAGGGTATCCACTTCCCGGGAATGTAGCATGGGGAGATGCTGCCTCTTCCTGGCTGTCCCCCACTACAGAATGGATGCTGGCTGACCATTGCCAGGACCTGGACACTCCTGCCTTGTACAATGAGGACACCATGGCACATTTGGAGAGAGCCTGGAGGTCTTGGTACAGATTTTCACTGTGGATTTGTTAGAAGAAGCCCAGTGAATGTCCATCAGAAGGTTGTTTAGATTTCAAGCTATCTTAGACAGCTTTTGCCATGCTCTGAAAGAAACCAGTAAGATTTAGTCTCTATGGAACAAGCAGGAGAACCTTCATTTCCCCACTGTAAATTGCTGGATTGGTGTTACCCTTCAGTGAACAGGTTTATATATTAATCTGCCTTTCTAACATTAACTTGTGTGTAGCAAAGGCAATGTGTACCTTGCTCAAAGCACAGCCAGCATCCATCTCTTGCCTTTCCAAATGTTTACCCAGATAACATCTTCACTTGTGTTTTTCTACAGTTCTGACCCAAAACCTCCTGAAAAATTTATTTCTAATGTTGACAGCTCTTCAGGTATTTGCTTTGATGCAAAGACCATTTATCTGGTGGGTCTGTACCATGTCCTGAGCTGATGTGCTGTGAAATTCAATGGATGGAAAATGATATGCAGAGAAGAAAGGTCCAAGAGGCTGAGTTGGAAGGTGAGGGTTAGGAGTTAATATTTCTAAACCTGTTTGATCTCTGCTCCTCCTCAAGGTGCTCCCTCATGCTGCACATGCCTTTCCAGCTGAGATGAGCTGGAAAGGTGGGTGCTTTGCAGCAGGGGAAACAAATTCCCTGACTGAAGAGCCATCCCTCAGCAGCTGTGGGCCAGGATGCAGCGGGAAGCCACAGCTGGAGGGAGGGAAGTTGCCCTTGTGTAATTAATGGAGCTGGGCTTTGGCCCAGGGCTGGAGTTTGACTCATCTAATTCATTAAAAACCTGTTGAGAACAGATGTTTAAATAGAAAAGCATATTTTTAGGAGTATTCTTTCAACACATCTTGGATTTTACTGCAACCTAAGCATTGCCAGTAAATACTTATTTTCTCCCTGCTTCCCACATTTCAAGGGATGGGTTCTGCTTTGTTCAAAAACACAAGAATAAAGACCCAGCCCAGGAAAGAGTTGTCTTTCGTGTCTCCCACCATGCTGTCTTCCTGCTGTCTTTCCTTTGGGAGTGTGGAGGGCTGGGGCCATGGCAGCCCTTCCAGCAGCGGCAGCTGCAGCCAGCTCCTTCCCGAGCACGCTGGAGAGGCAGCTGTGCCACAGCTGGAGTGTGCCGCTGCATCCTGTGGGAGCAGCTTGTGTGCTCATAACACAGCCCTTCCTTTTGAGTGCCTCTGTGAGTCCCAAACTATGGCCAGATGAGGAAAAAGGCCAAAATCACGGTTACCTGCGGTGCAGGGGGGGAAGCTGCACAGCAGGTGAGACACAGCACAATGCAGATGAGCTGGTGTCCACCTGGTAGTGCTGTGTTCCCACCAGTAACTTAAAATTCATGCTGCAAATTCCAGTCAGTGGCCACAGGATGGATGCTGTTAGGAAAGTGGGGATGGCTCAGGCTGTCTGCGTGGTGTTCTCACATCATCAGTAGCATAAGTGCTGCCCCTGACTCCACTCAGCCTCTCTGAGTTTGTCCCAGCTTGCTGGTTTCAATTCTGACTTCGCCCTGGCCTTACTCACTGGGACTCCCAACCCCAGCATATCTCTGAACAGGGATGCCCTGTGGATTCTACACCCCTGCTCCATCCCCAGTGGGCTTCTCTCCTGCAGAGAGCCCTGCTGTGTGTGCTGCTGAGGCTCCCTGGCCAAGTCCTTCTCCTCTCTTTGTCCTGGTATTCAGGGTGGGACTTTGTGGGTGGCCCTTAGAGAGGGCTGCCTCTCACTGTTGAGTAAACAAAAGAGTGTAAAGAAGCTGGAGAGCTCTGCAGATTCTGTGGGTGTGTGAAGCTAATCAGGAAGATATGAACCTCCCTTTCCTGCACAAACTTTGTTCTTGTTCCAGATCTGTGAAGATTTTTTCTCATTCTCAGGGAGGACAGGGCTGAGGTTTCTCAAGGCTGGCTGACCTTGGACAGGCTCCATTCCCAGTGTTTGGCAGACTACAGGATTTCAGCTACGGCACTAAATCCCAGACTTCAGTGGAGTTACAGCTGCTGCTGGGCTTGGATCTCAGCAGACCTGCACAAGTCTGGGGTGACACCAGGCAGGGTGCAGGGAAGCAGGCAGGTGACAGGCCTGGCTTTGTGCGGCAGAAACTGCTTTGCTGCCTGGACAGCACCAGTTCTCCTGTGGCTTTTGCCCTGTCCCAGCCTGGAAGAAGGCAGGGGACTACAGGAGCACTTCCCCAGCTGCTTGCCCAGCACAGACGTGCTGCAGCCTCGTCATGCTTTGTCCAGAGAGCAAAAGGCAGCTGTGACATCTGGCATTGCTGTTGGTCCGCTTTGCCAAGTTGAGTCTTGCAGGCTCACAACCAGGGACCCCTCTGACACCCACACCTTTGCTTTCTGTTCCAGCTTGAGAGCCTGGAGCCCTGCAAGAGCGGGAGGGGAAGTCAAGGGCAAATGTGACTTGAGACACTGTTAGGTTGGTTGACCTCCAGCTCTGCAGCCTTTATCATCACCAGATTGGGACTCCTGCTATTAACTAAAGACTGCTCTGTGGAGCCAGGGCCAAGCCCTGGTTAGCAGGGAAGCCTGATGGAGAGGGACCACCAAATAGAGATGCAATCAAACTGGTTTAATTTGCGCAGAGGAAGAAAATAGCTGAGGTGAATGCCTTACCAGCAGTAATAAAACTCACTTGCTATTCAGACACATATCTGAGTTCTGGGAGCTGTCAGGGGATAACCCTGACAGCCGGGCTATGCTGGCAGTCCCTCTGCCCTTAGCCCACTTCAGACTTGAGCTATGCCTCACAGATGACCTGGGATACAGACATGCATTTGGGTAATGTTGGGTTTTATGGCACAGGCCAAGGAATAACTTCCTGCTGGCTGTGCTGGGATTCTGTCTAGTGCCTCCAAAGAATGCATGACCTATCCTGGTGCTAGCAAACCTGTCTCTCCTAGCCAATCCTGGAGACAAGGTGGGTTTGTTACAAAGATTTCTGAAGCTGGTCTGTGATAGAGCATATCCATCCCCTGGATGGAGTGGAGGTGGGACCAGAGCTGGGTGGCCTGAGGGAGAGGCAGAGCAGGACCTCCCAGGGTTTTATCTGTGAAGGGTGGAGTGAACAGGATGAGATTGCTTGTAAAGAGACCTTCCTTTCATCTACCCTGTCTTTAATGTGCAAAATTGTGTGCTTTTACCTCAGAGGAAGGTTTAGCATTCTTCTAGTTGAAAGAACTTGTACACTTTTTGGTATTTCACATCTGAAGGGATTAATGGCAAGGAAGTTTTTAAAAGCATTTCCTTTATAAAAATGTTCTCCTGTACAGGCTGTAGCTAATGTACAATGTACCTTTCAGCATGTAGTTAAAAGTGACAAGCTGTGCTTTTCCAGAAGGCAGGCCTGAGGTATGGGAGCTCAGGGATTGCCATTGCTTTCATCTTTGTCCTGCTGGGAATTAAAAAGGGAAGGAGGAGACATAGGATTGTTCCCTTGAACTCCCCAGAAATATGGGTCACAGATCCAAGGGTTTGGGTTTTGTAAACTCAGTGACTGCATCTCTTCTGACATCTGCAAACACAGCGTAGCTTCACTAGGAATGGAAATGGGCAAGTTGGTATTGCTGGCAAGGCAGATTTTTTTGTTTTCTAGCTCATGGAGGAGCAGACTCCAGCAAACTGAGTCTCCACATGGGAAAACAGAACCATGTGGAGATGTCCTAGAGGTGTCACGCCTGGAAGGTCCGTAGTCCAACCCTCTGCTTAATGCAGGGCTGGCCAGGTTGGGCTGCTCAGGGTCTCATCCACTTTTAAGTATCTCCAAAGATGGGGAAGTTTTCTCCAGTGCCTGACCACATTCACAGCAAAAACTCATTTCCCTTGTTCTGGTGTGTGGCTCTTGTCCTGTTGCTGAGCTCCTCTGAGAAGAGTTGTGAATGTTGTGGTTGAGTAGAGCACTGACACCAGCCCATGGCTGCAGTCAGAATCACAGCATATCCTGAGCTGGAAGGGATGACTGAGGACCACAAATCCAACTCTGGGATTGCTTGGGCAATCACATTCCACATGGAGAGGAGGGTGTATTTTTGCTAATGTGCATGCAGCCTGTCTGCACAGGGGGAAAGCAGCACACAGTCCAGCTCCTGAGGAGTAGAAACAACTGAGCTCAGTGGTGGTGCTGCCTTTTTCACCTTTCCCACAGAGGCCACTGAAATGCTCAGGTTCTTTGCTCAGGATTACTCCCAGTACTCCTTTGTGTGACCAGATCCATCAGTTGTTATTCTCTCCAAATGTCCATCCTTTCCTTGGCCTCCACAGGTGCTGGGGAGGTCAGCTTTACACCCTTAGCTCTCAGAGTGGAGACTGGTGTGAGGAGAATGGAGCTGTGGAGAGGTGGCCTGGCTGGGTCAGGTGGGTCCTGCTTGTAGGCAAGCCCTGTCCAGCCTCATTTACATGCACAGATGGACCCTCTGAATCTCCTCTGGATTGATGGAAAGCTGCAGGTAGATATTTATGTGAGTAAATTAGAGACTTAGCAGACTTGTCACCAATGTGTGGCTGGAGATTGAAAACCCAAGCAGAACGGGGGAGATGGGGGTATTTTATGGGGGCAGACCCATATGCTCTCCACAGAAAACAATTTCAAACAAAATTGTGGAATCTGTCTCATGATGTACTCATAACCTTTAATCTCACATGTGAGTTTCTTCTGCCATTACTCTGACTTTCTGTAGGCTGAACTGTTTATTACTGTGACCCCAGCCATGACCTTAAATAATCCTTTATGCCCTTGATTTTAAGTATCTGTGTACAATACCACCAGGACATCATCTCTACAAAATCTTTCCTTTTCTTCCTCTGGGGCTCTTGTCCCTGTCTAGCCAGCTCCACGATGTCATGAAATGTCATCAACCCTTCAGCAGGGCATGCAGTCAGGTCTGTGCTTTCAAAACACAGAGTGAAATTCCCAGAAGAGGAAGGTCAAGTTCCTCAGGTATTTCTAGGTATTAGCACTCAAATACCATCTGACAGTGATCAAACAGAGACATGGTTTTGTCCAAGAGATATCAAAACATGTAACTGCTGAGGGCCTTTAGTAACCTTCATTAACAGACCATATGGAAGCTCATTGTCACATCTGCTCAGGTGCCTCGGCCCAAGAGAGACCAGTGCCTCACCCTGGGGTCAGTGACACATTTCAGTGAAGTCACAGCTCAGGTCACACAACGACCAACACAGCTTTGCCACCTCTGTTGACCAGTACTGAAAAATATATTGGGTTTAGCCCAGAAGACACCAGTGCATCTGCCTTTCTTCAATTCTTGTGTTCACACAGCCACCTGAACTAGCCTTGTTTTCAATGAAGGTAAAACATTTTTAATTTTTTTTTTTTAGCAGTTGGGTAAATAGTGCTCCTTGCATCAGAGAGTTAGTTAAAGCAAATTTTTTGCCTACTACCTGCTTCTTCTGAGACATGTCAGGGCATCTGGAAGACACGAGTGTACTTTTGTGAGAATAATAGGTTGCTTAATAGCAAGGAAATTTTTTGCTGAGTTTTGTGAAATGCCCCTTACACAAATTGGGTATTAAAGTCCTGGAGATACTACTTTAGTATGTGACCCTAATTATAACAAAATGAAACTGTAAACCCACGGCTTCCCTGTGAAAGTGTTGTGTAACCATCAGTTAATGACACTTTCCAGCCCCTCTTGGGGTGGATGTGGTTACCTCCTCTCTGTAAGGGCAAGGCAGAGAGCACAGAGATGCTTTGCTGGCTGGCATAAACACCTCCCTCCTCCCCAGAAGGACTTAATGCTAAATCTCCTGCTAATGTGGGAAAGTCTTGGTTTTGAAGTAACTTATTTAATTAAAAGTTTTGTGTGGGTTTGTTTTTTTATGGTTTCTTTTTTTTTTTTTTTTCTTTTACAACTGCAGTTACAGAGGCTGTGGAAGAGGCTGCCTTCACTGTCCTTTGTGGCAATGTGCTGCACAGCTGACTGAAGAGACATCCCCTTGTGTCTTTTGGAGGCTGTTAGTGAGGGTCCCTGGTGCTGCTGCAGGGTCCCTCACCCTGGTGCAGTCACAGGCACAGTAACTGTGTCTCCTCTAAGTGCCCATGGTTAATGGGTTTCACTGCAAAGCTCCCAAAGGCTTTGTGTCACAGAGCAGTGCCAGTGTGGGTTTTGTGCTATCATGAAATGGCTTTCCACAGAGCAAGGTGAGGACTTGTGCATTGCTGGCCCTCAACAACCAAGTGGCCCCAGCCTGCTGGAATAGTAAAGATGTGAGAAAAGTGGGAAGCCAGGCATGGCTGCACTATTTCTAGCAAGACAGTGCTCCAAGTAAGAGATGGAAAGGTGAGGATTTAATTGCAAGGTGCTAACACCTAGGCAGGCTGCAACTTTATTCCCACTCTGAGTGGTTTGTAGGATGCTGAAAATGAGTGTAGCCATTAGCATGCTAACTGCTGCCATTGCATCTTCAGGATCTTGTTTGACACCTTGGTGTAATAAGGATGGAAATTGGGTGCTATAAAACCTTGTGCTGGTGGTGGCTCCTTTCCCATAAGGCAGTGTAATGCCATGCTGCCTTCAGCTGAGCCAGTCCACAGCACCATAAAGAGCCTTTGCTCAACACCTGGCAGTGATTCAGGAGCTGTTGGGTTGAATGCAGCAGATCTTTGTGCTCTCATTTGAGGTGAGGGGTCCCCAAAGGATGCTTATCTCAGAGGTGTGAGCCTCAGCCTGTTGTGGCAATAGGTTTAGCTGGTATTTGAAGATCTGTTAAAATAGTATGAAGGCTCTTGGGGTCTGTGGAAAACGTACAGTGGAAACCATTAGCAATGAGTCTCTGCCTTGGAGTCGGAAGATGAGATTTTATTCTTCATTCTGCTGTTTACTGGTTCTGTGACTGAATTTATCTTTCTTTTCTTTCAGGTATGTGCTCCTTGTACCTAAACTCAGCACCCAGCAGAATGGGTCCTGCTGAAGACAGGGTTTAAGTTGTGCAGCTCCTGGCCACTCAGTGGCCTGAGAATGTCCATGCCCCAACACTGGTGTTTGGGGGATGCACCCACATGCTAGACCACACCACAAAGTACAGGCAGGACATGCCAAGCACCAGGCCCTCCTGTGCACAGACTGTGTCTGTCCCTCTGTGCCCCAGTGGTGATGCCTCCTGCTCCCAGCTAAGAGGAGCTTGCTCATCCTGGGTCACTCTGTGGTGTGACTGGCATGGAGTGCCCTCCCCAAGCTCGGCAGCTGGGCACTGGGGCTGAGAGAAGCAGCCTCAGTCACTGTCCCTGCCTGCTTTTTGCAGTTTCTGGCTCTCCATGGCAAGAGCAATCCAAACAGGCCATAATCTGAATGATCTGCCAGCTGCTGAGATGGAGCAGTCCTGGACCGAAACCCACAGGTCCTGCAGGGGAGCACCACCGCATTCCTGCAGTGCTTGGGATGCCTCTGCAGCAGGACTGCCTAAAACCCTGTAATCCATTAACACTCACTGCTTTAATGTCGTACCAGGCCTGCCGGGGTTCTATTAGCCAGAAGAGTCGTGCAATGACTTTTAGAGTGTGCTGCTTTTACAGATGTATCCTTGAATTGGCATTTAAGACATAAGGGGAACAAAGACCTTTTTAAAGCTTGACTCAATAACTTCTTATAAAGGAGAGTTAAATTTATGTCACCTGGTGAGACATGAGAAATTCTCAGTCCTTTGATTTTTTTATTTAGCTTTCTTAAGCTTTTTCGGTAATATTCAGATTTCTATGTGAATTTCTGATGTGGCTATTTTATAGACTTTATTTTAAGCACTATTAATCATGCTGAACCAACATCTTAGTAATCTACATTATATTGCAAACACAAGCTGGCATTGACAGACATTTTACTGAATATTTAGATTGCTTTTCATCTAGTTTCATTTAAAAAATGGGAAAAAAGAAATGTCTGGTCTTTTAAAATAGTTGTATGATGGCTGTTAGTTTTGACTACTGAGTAAAGGCATTTCTAAGCAAGCTGTTGCTCTTTTGCAATCTCAATGTAGTTAATTTTCATCTTATGATAAGTGAGTCTTTTAACCCTTATATACCTGAACCTGTTAATAAATGCATGTAGGATTGGGATTTGCTCATGGTCTCAGCTAAGGGGGATCACAAAGCAGGACTCTTCACAACACAGAGGGTAACTGTAGTAGCAGAGGTCTGATTTGAGAAGAAGGAAGATGGAATTTCTTCTTCTCTTTTTTTTCCCCCCCACCAATATTTGTTTTATACTGTTTCCAGAAGAGCTTCCCATAAAGAAGTTGAGTTTGAAACAAAGCTTCTGTTAGCTCACCAGAGAAAGCTTGATCCCAGCTCTTGTTTAACATAGATTAGACTCAAAAGCAGACATTGGAAGGCATTTTAAGTAGAATAATAATCATCTTGAAAGGATTGTGAGTGAAAAACCCTCTACCATCCTCCTGGTGAATAAATCAGCCATTTAATGCTTAATAGAGACCAGGGAGCTTTTCTGGATTAGAAATATGGGGGTTTTTTTCTAGTTCACTGCCTAGAGGCTAATGTAGCTTTAGGTCCAGGAAACCCAACAAAAGCCCCAGCTGCACCATGTTTTTTCTTTTGCTAAATGTAAACCAATCCTAACTGGTTGTACAATGTTATAAGAAATTGAACTGGCTCGAGCTAACAAGCAGAAAATGTCTGAAAATACGCTCATAAAATGGCACTGAATTTGCAGTTTGGTGACAAATTTACAATTTGGTGACAGAAGTCGCTGTTTTCTATTACCTCAGTAGATGGTGATTTTAATGAGCCCCTCTCAAGCACGAGCATCTGATGTGTCACCTTTGGAGTTAATGAGCAGACCCCAGGGGTGCAGCCAGCAGTGCTTTCGCCTCTGACACTGCACAGTTCAAAGCACAGATGTACATGGAAATGTCCTGCTGCTTCAGTCAGCATCAGGCGCTGAGGGAGGATGAGAACCTGACAGTGACAGTGGAGCATGTCTGGGAAACCCCCTGTTTGCCACCAGACCATGTCACTGATGGTGCCCAGGATGTCCCTTGCCCAGCACTGTCCCTGACACAGCCTGGGTTACAGCCAGGAGCTCAAAAGAGGGGATGGAGAGGGCTGAACAGTTCAGCAGCATTCCTTTTGCAGGACTGTGTCCTCCCTGCCAGGTCCCGGTCCCCTGGGAGTTAGCAGCACTGCTGACTGCTTTTGTGGGTGATTTGGCTGGGGCACCCAGTTTTGAAGGCTGTTCCCCTGTGCTGCTTGTAAGCCCTGGCCATGCTGTGGCTGCAGCCTGGGCAGTGGCAGGAGATGGAGGATGAGACTCAGTGTGTGAGGTCGCTCCTCTGCCGTGTGAGAGCCGTGCCAGGGGCCGGCTCTGCCTCTGTGCTGGCTGCAGAATTCCCAGCCCACGGGCCCTGCCATTGCCTGGCTTCAGAAGGAGCTCAGGGCTCTGCAGCCGCCTGTGTGGGTGCTGCTGCGTGGCACCAGCAGAGCATCACCGTGTGCCCGGGGCAGGGGATGTGCCTCTCCTGCCTCAGCAGCCACGGGCAGGGCTGCTTTTGGCCCCTGCCCTGAACTCAGAGTAGCTAATAGCTACAGGGGTGGTGCTCTGCAGTGTTTTCCCACATCTCGCCTCTCCACCTCTGTAAGTTAGCAACGCTTTGTTCCCACCTCTCACCTCCACTTGCCAAGCTGTAGATTGCAGGGTGACTGCACTTCACCCACTGCAGTCTAGGCTCACACCATGAAATTAGACTCAAAAGCCCCATCTGACTCGGGAGGCTGAGTAAGAGCTGTGGAGGGAGGTGGTGATGTCTGCACTGTGCCCCTTGAGGCCTGGACCGTGCTCAAGGCAGGCAGCCAAATGCTTATTCTGGTTTGACAGCAGGGTGGTGGTTGTTCTTTACATCATCAGGTACTTGTATAAATGCCCTGTTGCTAAATATGTCTGGTTTTGCTTTGTTTCTGTTCAGCCTCATCAGAGCAGATAATAGCTGCTCACCTGTCTCCACAATCAATGGGAGCAGAGCCAGCTTAGCCCCACTGTGAGGTAATAAAATTCTGAGCCGTGGCTGCTCCTCCTGTGCTTGCCAGGCAAGCTGAATACAGCTTTCTCCTCTGTTTAACAAAACTTTGCATGATTTGTGGCTGCACTCGGACTGATTTGAAAAATGAAGCAGTTGCAGGTGTATGTTCCTCACAACCCCTGACATCTTCCCCTTTTATTAGTGCCTCTATATGAAACCAGTGTGAGCACATAAGGAAAAGACTTTGGAAAAGACACATTTTCCTCCTGGCAATGGTGAGAGCTGGGAATACTTGGCCAGAAGTGAAAGTGTATTTTCCCTAACCATTAGCACTACTGTGGGAGACAAGGGCCTGCTCTTGGCTCTCATCTGATGATCATTCCTCTCAGCATTTAAATGTCCATTTAAATGTGAATCATTTCTTGGTGGTTAACTAATTCCTGGTGATGACAGGCACCTAGGAAAACAGGGATGACCTTAATTCCTTGTGCTTTCTTCCCATGGCACAACTTTCTCTGAGTTCCAAGGTTATTGCTATAGATTATTTACAGGGTATTGAAAGGTGTTTGTTTTGTAGAAGCAGTGTGATGGAAGCAGCCCTGTAGTGCCTGTTTCCAGGTAGTGTGCCTGAAGCCTGCTCAGCTGGGCTAGCAAGCTGCTTTATTCCAGTGGCACAACTTTCTCTGGGTTTTGAGATTAATGGCCTATCAGCTGGAAAAGGAGGAGGAGGTGATAGGGAGAATGGAAACCTGAATGTAGTGGGGGCTGAATTTAATGCAGTGCTTATCTCCACCTCTGGTATTCCCGTTGCAAAGTGTTTTGGTAACTGCCAGCACAAGATAGGGAGAGTGTGTACTACTCAGGGCAGGGCAGCTGTTGGCAGGAGCTTGGGTCATTTTAATGTTATGTCTAAAAAAAAAGGGCCCCAGAGTGCATGAATTTCAGGAAGACCAAAAGGAAGAAGGAAAGGAGCTCTGGTCTTCTCTGCTCCTGCTCCCTACTTTGTGTGTCCCCTGTCTGCTAATCTGTGTGAAATCTCATTCCCCTTCAGGCAGTGCTCAGAGAATGCCAAAAAGGATCATGGCTTTGTTGGACTGGCTTACTGAGTCCAAACAGTGCAGATCCTCTGCACCCTCCCTCCTCCCCCTGTGCAGCCTTGCTCTTCCAGGCCCTGTGCCTGCGCTCATTCCCTGTGCAGCCAAGCATCCACGAGCTCTGCAGAGAGGAGATGGCAGGACAGCAGCTGTGCAGGAGGCTCATCCCTTTTCTGGACAGTGACCTGAGGACATGCTTCTTGCCCAGGTTCTCACGTGCCTGGGTTTTCATTGCATGGAGCTGGGAACAGCAGGGCTCATCATAAGGGATGTGTAGCTGGGGTGCCAGGACTGCAGCCAAGGAAGGGATGTGCCATGCATGGGGCACAGGTTCCTTTCCAAAGCTGCTTTTGAGCTGGGATCTGTGCTGAGCTGGGACAACTGGGTGCTGGATCTGGGGCAGTTGTGGAAAATGAGAATGGGAGTGACTGAGGAAAGCTGGTACTGACAGCTCAGAAATGAGCTTCAGGGTCAAGGTGGGGAGGGAGCAGGATCCCAGTGGAAAGAGGGTGCAAATTTCCTTGTCCTGAGCAATTCCTGTAGCAGCACTGGAGAAAAGGGGATAGATGGGAATTTAAAGCTAACATGAAAAAATAAAGAAGAGAAGGGGACAGTCACAGGGAAGGCAGCTCTTGTAGAAAATTTTATAAGGATATGCAGTTCTGCATTGCAGTATAGGCAAAGAATGGTCATACAATGCCTTGCTGTCTCCATCTGTGATTGGCATAGGATGGTTACAAAACAGAAGCTTTCCCAGTTCCTGCCAGGAAGGAAACACCAGTAGTACTACAGCTGCATAATCCCTCTTTTCCCCCAAGGGCTGGTGTGGGAAAAGAGGAGGGAGTGGATCTGTTTAATGGTTTTGAAAGGAAGGGAATATGGAAAATGCTGTATCCTTTAAGGGAATTATTTGTGTCTCAGCTTCACTGAAAATGTTAGAGGTCACTGAAGCCCCAAGAGGGAGATGTGGCAATATGTGGTGGACCAGGTACAGTGAGCTCTGTTGGTAAGAGACCTGTTGTCTCCTGTTTTATAGAGGAATTTTTTTTCTACTGGAGTTACGTGAGACCAGAGTATTTTGCTGCAACAAATATCAGTGATTTATTTATTTATTGATGTATTCAGTGTTAAAACTTCTTTTCTCCCCTTTCTTTAGCTGGGTGTGCCAACAGGCGTAGCTGGGGAGAAGCTCCTGGCATGCCCTTGAGCTTGCTGTGCAATGAAAGCACATCTTGATGGATGCCAGACAAAAGGACTAATAAAATAATATATCCTAATCCTTTTATGCTCAGCAAAACTTGATGGTAACTGCTGAGCAAAACATAATGTGCCTGAATAAAACTGACATGTGAAATCCTGAAATCATGACTGGGAATTGAGGAATCTGCCATGTGCTCAGAAAGCTGTTCAATGCATAACTACCCCTGGAGGGAAATACCTTCTCTCTGAACTTCTTTTTCTGGTGACTCTTCAAAGATGTGAGATCTTTTTTCCCCAGTGGCTGATTGCAGCCATGCTTGGTTGGGGTGGTCACCTGGCTGCTCCCCAGCTTGCTGTCACAGCAGTGAACAGGAGAGCCTGCTCCAGCATCTTCCTCCAGGGCAGGTTTGTAATCCTCTGGTGTGCCCTGGAGCTGTCTTCTGAACAGCTCCCACGCTGGCAACACCCTTTGCACCCTTTGCTGTTAGGACTGGGCACAGGGGGAGGGTTTGGTTTGAGATAATGACAGTGCATTTAGACATCCCAACAACTCATTGGATGTCTTGACTTGGTTGCCTAAATATGGATATTTGTGCCATTTGAGAGGCTCTGGAGGGCCTCGATGTGTGGCTGGAAGGAGTGGCACAGTGAGGTCAGGCAGGATGCTTTAGAATGTCTCAGGTACCCTCGGTGCCTGCACACCCACCCATGAGTAGGTATCAGCCTCTGGAGCTGAGCCCTGCTGGCACTGCCCCGTGGATCCTGTCCCACAGTGCAGGAGGGAAGCAGTCAAGGCTCCAGCTGCAATCCCTCTGCCAGTGGAGCAGAGGATCTGGTTTGCTCCCTTGGCCATGGGTCAGCCTGGGAAGCTGCTGATGGAGCTGCTGTGCACCATCACCCAGGAGCACCTCTCTGCAGGGCCAGCCCAGCAGTTCATAAATGTGACCTTCAGTTTTCTTCCCTAGTGCATGATCCTGCATTTAGCCTCATCAATACCAAGGACAGGTTATTTCTACAGACATTCACTGCCCACCACATCTACCACATAAAACTTTGCAGGCACCTCAGGACACTGAGCTGGTAATGATGTGCCCCAACAGTGCCTTTCTAAAATCTACCAGTTAGCCAGTTTTAATCCTCTCAGTGTCACAAAGCAGTGAATCAAATGTGCCCTTATAAAGCAAGGGATTTTTTTTTTAAATAAGCCTGACTGTACTGCCAAAAGGATAATGGATGACAATATTTTTTTGTCACCCATTACATTCCCATACAGGATTCTGTCTTATTTAATATCAGACCTGCATCAATTTATCTACTTCTGGTTATCCCTTTCAATGCAAGTGCAACATAAACCCACTTTTCTGTGTTTTCATGGTCCCCTAAGTGCTGTGGGCAACTGCCTCTCTCTAGTTTTCTAATTTCCATTTTATCTTTTTTCCCCCTGGTTACAATTCCCAAGGTCAATTACTGCCTTCATATATTGGAGTGTTCCTAGCTCATCTTTCACTTGCTTGGATGTATTTGGGATCTTTTCTACTGCTGCCTGTTTGTGCAGGTAAACAGTCCCTTGCACCTCTTCCTGTCACCCTGGGGTCACTGATAGACCCCACAATGAAATTGCCATGGCAGAACAGGATGGGGCATGGAAGGAGCTGGCTTTTCCCAGTCCCTTCTTTGGCAAAACTGTAACTGAATCCTGACAAATACTGAACATTGTCATGCTCTGCAGGGAACTGTCTGGCAGATGCCACCAGAAAAAAGTTCAATGATAAGTCTCTGCCCTGCTGGATGAGTGCAAATGTCATTGCCATCTGGAGCAGAAAAGGGCTAAAATGTTGTACTGTCCCAAAGGTGAGAGGCAGAATCCTTTCTCAGTCTTTTCATGACAATCTTGACTAGGTGGTTTCTTAGGATAGGAATGCCAATATACATCAGGAAGTCTGGTAGTAGAGGATACAAAGGTATCCTCTTTGTTGAAGATAATCTGCATTTTCCGGGGGAAAAAAAAAAGTCTCTGCTGGAGAAGAAAAGTTAATTGGAAGAAGATAGAGCAGGGATGTGGAACGCAGGAGTTCTCTGCAGATGAGTAAGGTTTGGGTGGTAACCAAGCTGCCCCCTGCTGACCCAGTTAAGAAAAATCATTTCAGTCCCACCTTTGTGTCCTCTGTTAATTGACTTCCATGGTTTGAGGCTGGTTTTCTTTGGAACCATTTGGGAGTGCAGGGGGCTTCTGGCTGCCTTACTACGATGGCAAGGTTGTCTTCTGGAGCAAGAGGGAAAGGGTGGCTCAGACCACAGTGTGTGTACGGCAGCAATGAGGAGATGTCCTAGAAGTGCTGCTGTGCCACGGCCCTGCTCAACACAACCAACACGGGCCTGCCCAGAAATTGAGGACCTGGGGCTGCACCCTCCAACAGGCAGTTTTGGATGAGTAAATGCTGAGGAATGTAGCCCTCAGGAAAGTTCACTGCTCTGTGGTAAGTGACTGGCTGCTAGAGGGAGACTTGTAGCTGTGCATGTGCAGCAAGAGTCAGCCGCAGCCTCCACGAGCAGAGTGCAGGAACTGAGACCAAAACAGAGACCAAAACACTGACTGCCTGAGGCAAGTCACGGGTGGGCCGCAGGCTGCAGCCACTGCCTTCTGCTGCTGCGGGAAACAAGGAGGTGGTGCTCCCAGCCAGGAAAAGTGACAACCTTCCTGAGCACGGGAATGAATGCCATGTGGGCCCTGCTACTCCAGCTCCACAGCGTGCTCACAGGTCCTCAGGAAGGCTCCAGAATCAGTGCTGCTCTTGCACATTACTGACTGATGGTGGCCAGCAAGTGCTGCTGCTTGGAAAGCTTCTTGTTTCCAGCTCTTGAAAGCCTTTCAGTGCTTGGCACTTGTGGGACTGTATCTGCAGCACCGTGCTGAGCTGCATGAACAGCAAAGAAACACGTCCAATTATGCCATTAAAAAGCCATGTGTGGCCATATACTACCTGCAGACTTTGTCCTGAGAGTAGTAAATGTTGAGTAAGGGCCTTGAATAGGCAAGAACTGCAGTTAAAAAAAATTCAAGGCTTTGGGGATGTTAACCCTGTGAGGGCTTTGCTTTCCAGCAGCTCATTATCTCTAAGAGGCTGACTGTCAGGTAAGCAGGTGGCTAATGATGGTGATGCAAATGAATGGGCTGCATTGGCAAATGTGATATCCAGCCAGAATCATGCTAATGAAGACTTGTTTCGTTCTGCTCTGGATTTCTCAGTGAAACAGCCTGCTGAAGTGCCTAGGCCCTGCAGTTCAGTTTTTGCAGTTATAAATCCTGGAGTAAATTCAGGGCGACCACCTCTCAGCAGGTAGACAGCTATTGGGAGAAATTCTTCATTCAAATTTTTGAAGTTTTGGTCTGAGTCCTTAGATTCATATGGGTTCTGGAGGGATGTGGAGCATTTTTCTCAGCACAGCTGGGTGAGAAAATGCTGGGGCCTACCTCCAAACCTGCTGGAGAAAGTGGGGGCCATTGAGACCACTGCTGACCATCTCGGAGATGTTGGCTGGTGGCCTCTCCTGCTCACCTACCCTGTCTCAGCATGTATTTATACTTAGATTTCTTTGTGTTGCATGTGGAACGCAGACCATAGCAGGGGCCATTGAGCTTGGTGCTCTGTACAAATATCAACCCTACCAGACTGAGCAGTGGGTGAGGATTTCAGGATTTGGCATGGATGAGACCACGCAAACAAATCAGGAGAAAACCATCAGCAGACGCTGAGTCCTCAGCTAGTGATGAGTCAGTTCTCCTCACTGACTTTCACCAGACCAGTTGCTGCAGTGGTGGGAGGCAGTCAGCAACCTGGAGTCACTGTCTGTCTGTTCTGTAGGCAGTCTGTGCTGAAATGGAAGAGAAGCAATCCTGTGAGCAAGGAGAGCCCTGCCCTGAGCGTTGCCAGCGGGTCTGTGAGCTCAGAGCCACGGCAGCAGCCAGCCTGGGAGGCAGACGTGCTGGGGACACGGGACCTGGGGGTGCAGGTGTGCCTGGTGGGACTGGGCTTTGCCGTGCTGGCACTGAGGTCCCCAAGAGCAGTGCTGGGACAGAGGCTGAGCTCCACGAGCAGCTGAGGAGAACGGCAGGGCCCGGCTGGAGCTGGGTGCGGGAACCCAGCGTGGGGCCCGGGGGCACCTCATGCAAACAGGGTGCTTACACAACACCCCACAGCCGCCTCACCCAGACACCCCAGGCTGCTCTTACTTCCACCTGAGTGTCTGAATTCCTGCCAACAAAGAAGGCGAGAAATTAGTACAAGTCTGGGGCTGTTTTTTTTAAGCACACAGTACTCAGAACTAGTGGCCAGAAGCCATAAAGGCAGAGCATTCTTTCACACACCCAAAGAGAGGCCAGGAGCTAGCTGACATCCTTCATCATTATCCCTGTAATCCCTGATGCTGGGCACTTCAGAGCAGGGCAGCAGCCTACTGCCTTCAACCCAGCTCTGCCAAAGAGCTGCTGTGAAAATGCTGGTCCCAAAATGCAGCTGCATCATGGACAAGGATGTATGTGAAGGGAGGAACAAATGCAGTTGGGTTAAACTGCTGTGATAGAAAAATCCACCATGGGCACTCATTTTTAAATACCATTTTGTGGCAGCTCCAGCAGCACAGGGTTGCAACATGCTTCCTCACAGACCCTCTCTGTGCTGTCCCTGGTGCTTTTTTCTCCTTGCAGAGCCATCGTCCTCAGGCCAAGGCTTTAATGCCCTGCCATGGGCTTCTGAGAACAGGAGCTGGACTGCAGAGATAGCACAGCTGCTGCATTGTGACAGCCCTTGGCCAGGGCTTGTGGTGGCTTGGAGGTTCTTTATTGGGGTGGGAGGGTAAATGAGTTTGGGTGGGATGGGGAGGGTGCTGCTCTAGCTCTCTGCCGACTCTCCCAGCAGGTATAGAGGTGGCAGGAGATAATAGGGTGTTACATGGACACTTGTAAGCCTTTTGTGAGATGCCTGGTACTCCTGCCTCTAGGACTATCTTCCTGGAATGGAGCAGGGGTGTGTTTGTGGTTGTCCAGGTTGCTGACTAGGATTCTGGCCCCTACTAGGGGTTTTGTGGTGCTCACTCTCATGGGATGGAGATGTATTTGTGACTTTGACACTGACCTGCTAAAATGATTTGGATTTACAGTGTCAGAGGTGGTGCTGGAGGGGAGTACTTTTGTTTTTCTTCCCAATCCACAGCAGTAAATTTAACACAGTACCATTATATAGTTCTGCTGCGCTCCTGCTCTACCTGCCTCTTCTCCAGTCAAGCACAGTGCAGTGCTGGGCCATGCTCAGGTGACAGGCACAGTCCAGGCCATTCTGCATCCTGGGGACTTAAGGACCTCCAAGTCTCATGGAGCTCCTGGTTTCATTAAAACTGCTTCAGGGAAAACATTTTAGCTGACAGAAGCAGATCCCTTGTGGAATTGGATGAGGGAAACGATCTTGCAATTTAATTAATAAAAACTAAATGCTGAATTTAGAAATTATAAATATTCACCTCTTCATACCTGTGTTCTCCTTTTCTTGTGCTATTTATTTAAAACACGTGAAACCGGGTGGCACACGGATCCAGTTTCTCAAGGAAGGCAATTTCTGCCTTCAAATGCAGGAATGTGGAATTTCTATCCAAATTCAGACATCAGTGTTGAAAGTAAAAATGAATGGGTAGGTAGGAGGGACCAGAGAAGAAAAGGGGAAAGCAAGGCAAAGTGCCATTTCCAGACCTGTGCCCCAAACCCAGGTTAAGTTCCCGTACCCAGACACGAGCTGGGGACTCTTCCAGGGCAGCCGAATGTTTCTCGAGCAGGGTGAGGCGCAGCTCCCGCACTCGGAGCGCTCCGCGGGGGCTGCGGGCGTTGCGGGAGCGGAGCGGGGGCTGCGGGAACCGCGGGAGTTGCGGGAGCGGAGCGGGGCCTGAGGGAACCGCGGGAACCGCGGGGGCTGCGGGGGCGGGGCCGCGCGCGCTCTCCCGCCTTGCCCGCGCGCCCTTGGCGCCAAAGCAAAGCGCGGACTCTTCCTCCCGCCGCCGCTGCCACAATGGGAGGCGGGGCCCCACCCGCTGCACAGCCAATGGGAGCGCGGGGGCGGGCCGCGGAGGGCGTGGCGAGGGCTGTGAGTGGCCAGCTGGCCGTTCTGGCGCCAACTTCGAAGGGCATATAAAGGGGCGGCGCGGCGCGGTCCCATTTCCTGCCGCCCGTCCCGCCGCAGCCGCTCCCGTCGCCGCTGCACTTCCAGCCATGCTGTCCGCCCGTGCCCCGCTCGCCGCCCGCCACGAGCAGCCCCAGGTGTCGCCCAAGAAGGGCCAGTCTCCTATGAAGAGTCTGTCGCCCATGAAAGGCTTGGCGCTGAGCAACAAGGAGAACACGGTGAGCGCCCGCCCGCCCGCCCGCCCTCCCAGCCCCTGCCTGGCAGCGCCCACCGCGCTCACCCTGCCTCTTTTCCCCGCAGCCCCCCACGCTCAGCAGCGCCCGTGTGCTGGCCAGCAAGACGGCCCGCAAGATCTTCCAGGAGGGTGACGGCAATCCGGTGAGTGCAGGAGCCCGGGCACCGCGCCCGCCCTTGTCCTGTTTCCCGGAGGCTCCTGCAGCCCCCGCTGCTCTCCTTCTCCCCATCGGCGGTCTCTCCTTTCTGCCCCCGGCCGAGCCCGCTGCTCCCCGCCGGGCATTGCACCCCGGCCCAGCCCCTCTGCCTCAGGGGAGTCTCTGCACCCTCCCGGCCCCTTCTCCTTCGGGGGATCTCCCCCACCCCCTGCCCAGCCCCTCTCCCTCGGAGGGGTCTTTCCGTCCTCCCAGCCCGTGTCCCCGGGGTCTCCCCCGAGCTGCCGCCCTCAGTCTCCCTTCATGCCCGGCCCCGCCCCGAGCCGCTCTCCCGCCATTCCAGGTGCCGCGGGGCGTGGAGGAGGAGGAGCCGCTGCTGCGGGAGAACCCCCGCCGCTTCGTCATCTTCCCCATCCAGTACCACGACATCTGGCAGATGTACAAGAAGGCCGAGGCCTCCTTCTGGACGGCGGAGGAGGTGAGGGCTGGGCGGCCACGGGCCCTCCTGCCCGCAGCCCTGCTGGGGACGGGCCTTGCACCGGAGGGCAATTCCTTAATTATCCTGTAATGGTTTAGGTGGACCTTTCCAAAGACCTCCAGCACTGGGAGTCCCTGAAGCCTGAGGAGAAGTACTTCATTTCTCATGTCCTCGCCTTCTTTGCTGCCAGTGATGGCATTGTCAACGAGAACTTGGTGAGTGTGTGCCAAGTCCCGACAGAAATATCATTTTGGGTAGATAACCAGATAACAAACATGTTCAGGATGCTTGCTGTGGCTGATCCAGCTGGTTTGCTGGATCATGGAGTGCTACAGCATGAAGAACACATAGGGCTGTCCTGTGTTAATTAACAAATTTGGTTGGTTTTGTAATCTGCAAGTTTGCCCACTCCCCTCTGGGCACTGAGTGCTGCCCTACAGTAGCACTTGGCTGTTTCACAGCCTTTGTTCTGCTTCTACCCTCTGTGCTCTTCTTCCTAATGGGGGATAAGTAAAATTAAAACATTTTCCCATGGGACCAGAGAATACCTTATGACTTGAAATTCTGAGGGCTTGCTGCTTTCTATATTGCTGTTAGTAATCCACATATCTGGAATTGATCAGAAGATTTTGTGGGCTGACCTATAACTGGTCCATTCAGCATTAATGTATCTAACCTGCAAATCACAAACACTTTTGCAAATGCTTATTTATTTCCTCTAGGTGGAGCGGTTCAGTCAAGAAGTACAAATCACAGAAGCTCGTTGTTTCTATGGCTTCCAGATTGCCATGGAAAATATACATTCAGAAATGTACAGTCTTCTTATTGACACCTACATTAAGGATTCCAAGGAGAGGTTTGTATTGCTTGATGATGAAAAGTTCAGAGCTCAGTAAATATTCAGAATTTGGCTAATGCATGTCAATTGTTCTCTGACTTTCAGGCTAATTTTAGGATGTAAATTAGGCTTATATAAAAAGCCACTGCTGTTTAACAGCAGTTTTACTTCACAATATCTTTTTTCATCTGAGGTGTTAGACCTTGCTTACATTAAGAGTGAAACTGGAATCACTCAGAACTGAAATAAAGAAATTACACAATCTAAAGGGTGGAGCAGTCAAAGGGGAGTATATTAATTTTTACTTGAGTTTTACTGCTACTTAAAAAGCTTGCTGTGTCATTTCTACATGAGAGGTCTCATGCCTTCACACTGTAAAGTGTATCCTGGTTAATCTCTAGTTTGGACTGCCTTGTTCAAGAGCACTTGGTGAAACAGTTCTCCCCTTGATATTGTGATGGGAATTCAGAGAACTGGTGTTGATGTGATCAGTACGTGAAGGAAAAAGTATCTGATTGGAACAAAGGGAGCTACATTGGTGCCAGGTTAGAGGGGGAAGGACAATTTACTGGGATGAAGGTGCAGAACATGTTTCAGTGATCAATACTGTTTATGGCAGTGAATCCTTATTTTGCTGCTTGTGCTGATGTCTTAGCCTAATGAGTTTTATCTTTCTCAGGGAATTTCTTTTCAATGCTATTGAAACGTTGCCATGTGTTAAAAAGAAGGCAGATTGGGCCATGTGCTGGATTGGGGACAAGAAAGCAACATATGGTGAGTATGAAACAAAGTGAAATTCCTCTCCTAAAGATAGAGGTACCACCATTTCTCCAGACTTCACAGTTAACTGGGATTATTGCTGTCCCAGAGAGAGTACGTGGTCTCTAGTATTAGACACTGGTATAATTCTGAATGTGAGGAAAATAATTTTCATCTTCAAATGAGCTACTGACAGGAGATCTTTGTAAAATTGCTGACATCATGAATAATAAGGTCATGTGGCAATCATCATGTGCCTGACTATATAATCAAACTGTAAATTGCTGCCACATGTCAGGACATGCCATGGCCATCTATAGCCAGCAGACATGTCTTGTTGCAGACTAGCTCCTCTTCCCTGGTGATTCCTCATGTCTTGTTTCAAAGGTGAGATGGTACAAATCATTATTTCACTAGTATTGGAACATTTTTGCTGGCCCAAGATGAGTAGACACTGACTTAAATCAGCTGCCAAAATGACTGCTCCTTTTAGTGAGCCATCTGAGAAAGAATAATATTGAGGGTTGATCCGGGGGAAGGAGCCTTGGCTTCAGCTACTTACTAGCTACTCTGATTAGTACCTACTTCCTCTCATGTTTTTTTTTTTTTTTTGTTTAGTGATCAGGAATCTTCAATAATTTGTAAGCACAGCCCATAGTACACTTAGGCAGAAACAACTTCATTTGCTTTGCAGGATGCAGTTTGCCACTTCTGTGTATCAATCCTGTTCAGTTTTCTGTGTGGTATTACTATCAATCTTCTCTCAACAGGAGAACGCGTAGTAGCCTTTGCAGCTGTGGAAGGAATCTTCTTTTCTGGCTCTTTTGCATCAATTTTTTGGCTGAAGAAAAGAGGATTAATGCCTGGACTCACTTTTTCTAATGAACTCATCAGTAGAGATGAGGTATGAGTCAAATTCTAGCAGTTAAGATGGTAATGTGCCACAGGAGTTTGAAGTAATGACACTCAGTTGGAGCCTATATTGTGAAACAGGAGTATATTTAGAAACAGGCAGACTGTAAAGCTCACTAAAGTGTGTAAACATGTGTCATTGTGGATCTTGCAGAAGCATATGAATGAACTTAGCATTTTACTTCCTCTAAAGTGGTTGGAGGGTTCTCACCAATGCTCGCAGCTGCTGTGCCTCACGCTGGCAGAACTTGCTTGTGGTGCCTTCTGTTGAGGCAGAAAGTTGTCTGTAGGAGAGTAACGTGGCAAAGGTGATGCCACTTACTCTGTGCTCTCTAAAATCAGTGTCCCTGAAATAATTTTCTGGAACTTCTTCCCAGGGTTTGCACTGTGATTTTGCCTGCCTGATGTTCAAGCACTTGATACACAAACCATCAGAGGAGAGAGTAAAGGAAATCATCATGAATGCTGTCCTCATAGAACAGGTAACTGCCTGCCTCTTGTTAGGAGCTTCATTGCAATCAAACAAAGCTGGGAAGCTGTTGGGCATAAAACTAACCTAGATGATAGAGTGAATGCCAGTTTCTGTACATAAAGTGCTTGTTATCTGCAGGAATTCTTGACAGAGGCGCTGCCTGTGAAGCTGATTGGCATGAACTGCACTTTAATGAAACAGTACATCGAGTTTGTGGCAGACCGGCTTATGTTGGAGCTGGGATTTAACAAGGTAAGGTTCTAACACACTGAATGTTTCATGGGGAAAAGACAATGCTGACTTCCTCCAGAAATCCAAATCCTAAATTGGCTGCAGCAGTGTTGTTTTAACTTGTAAAATGATTTAGCAGTTCTGCTGCTGCATTCTGTTTGGAGACTCACAGAACAAAGAGAAAAAGCATACTATGAAAAAAGCTGTACTGTGCTTCTGTTTACTGCAGCTAAAAGAAGACAGGAACAAATAGAGTAGGGCTTGGGGCAGAGATTTTTTGCTCACTGCATAGTAGCTGCCATTAGTGTCCTCCCAACTGATCTCTAAAGCTCTTGCATACTCAAAATGTGAGCACCTGTGGTGACTACAGAATTGCCTGTGTATTTCAGATATACAAAGCAGAGAATCCTTTTGACTTCATGGAAAACATCTCTCTGGAAGGCAAGACAAATTTCTTTGAGAAGCGAGTAGGTGAATACCAGAGGATGGGAGTCATGTCGAAGCCCACAGACAACTCTTTCACCCTGGATGCGGAGTTTTAAGTGACCTGGACCCACGTGCATTAATGTGCCTCCTGCCCTGCTTACAGGGAAACACTCAGTGAGCTGAGTCAGTGTGACTTGGGTGCTGTGCTGAAATCCCACTCTCGGAAAGTGTGGTGATACTGCTATACTTTAGAAGGCTGGTGTAGCTCCAGCAGTAAAACCCCTTTTAATTAGATTTTACCAATGGTATTAATGCATAGGATGCTCAGGTGTATCTTACAGCACATGCTGTTCCACTCCATGAGAGATAGTGGTGCTTCTTTCTGCGAGGTGGGAGGTTGTGGGCACTCACCCCTGGCTTCTGCTGTTCTCACCATAAACAGAGGAGCAGTTAAAAGATTCCAGTTGTAAATTTGTTGAATAGTCTAGAAAGCTCTGGAGGCAACTGCATGATGACCTCACTGCTTTTTTAGCAGGTTTTAAGTTTACCATTTTTACTATTTTAATAGTTTGTACATAAACCTGGCACTTTAATGTTTAAAATAAACATCTGTCTTGTAATATTCAGCAATAGTAAAATGGATGTCAAAATCTTTTGCAGCCTAACCTTTTATGACTTGTGCTTCTTTCTGTGTATATAATTTAAAAATGGTGCTGTGAATTAAATGTTCATCTTAAAATATATCTAAGAACAGGAAGAAACTTGGTATGAAAGGTGAAGAACTGAATTGGATATTCTGAGTACTGAAAAATAAGATGCAGCTGACTGGTGGACTTGATTGCTTTTTCTTTAATACCTGGGAATAGTATTTCATGTAATAAAGAGCTGGTTGGACTCAGTGTTGTGCTGGCTTCAGTGTTCCAATGGGCAAAGCTGTGCTGATTTCCTTTTGAATTGCAGCTTTTCTGAGGAAATGCAGGGTCTCCAGGAAATGGCTGCTTAGTCATGCGGTTGATAGATATCAAGTGAAATCGTTGTGCTTAGCTCTGACTTTCAGACTGCACTGAACAGATGATGTTTCAGGGTAAATTCAGCTAAGTCAGCCTGGTGCAGTATTCTGAGCTTTTCATCATGCCAGTTAAGTCTTGGTTTTAATGCTTAACATTATTAAAACAATGTGTACACTACACCATGGTTATTCCACACTAAACAGTAGTAAAAATGGCAATGCTTTTATGTGACTGATGTGTGTGGTCTGAAGGAATCCTTCTGGTCTCAGAGTTCCTGGAACTGATCTGCAGTGAGATGAAATTACAGTGGGATGGACTGAAAATGGCTACTGCCTTGCTGTACAGGAGTTTATCCATTATTTACTCTAATACTCAACGAGGAATGTTCTGCAAGCCTTTCTTTCCTTAAGCATAGTTGAAGTGAATAAGCTTTATAAAACTCAAAACCTTTTCCTTTACAGGAAAGAAACTGGAGTTTGCTTCTTGCTACTCAACTGCTCCCTCTTTTAAAGCACAGTATTTGTGGTGCTTCTTTGAGAGTGCTGCCTTGGTGTAAAATTAACTGGCTTGATGGGCTTTCTTCCTTTGCTCTTGATTGTGTTGAAGGCAATGCTGTGTGACTGCTCTTCCCCTGAGTCTGAAGCTAGCAGGATGCACAAGGCTGTCCTAGGGAGAGAACCCCAATAAATAAAAAATCCTAACCTCCAAAGTCTGGAATGCAAGATGGAGGAGTGTTAACTGACAGCTCTAATAATGGCCTTGCAGCACTGATGCTGCTAACAGGTCAGTGATTGCAGTGGCCTGAGAATAATGTATTAGGAATTGGAATAGGGATGTGCTAAATTGGACAGCCAGACACATTATTTTGAAGCATTGAAATTTAATGCTTGTTTCTGCCTAAATACCAGCGTTTCCTTCTCAGCAAATTTGGCTTAGTGCTTTTTCTTGGCTTCTCTCAGCAGTCAAAGCTTTGATCCAATTAAGTGATAAAAGTCTCAGAAGTCAGAATGTTAAGGCTATATTGTTTAGAGCACGAAGGAGACAGTAATACAATACTGACATTAGTTTGGACCCCAGTATGATTTAGCAGCATTCAATTTATATTCAAATCTGTTAATTTATATACTTAGATGATGTAGAAAATGGGTAGAATCTCTGATCCATGAGTAGGGTCTACCTGTATTACAGCCATCTCTTCCCACTTGATTCTTGGTATGTGCCAATGATCAATATGCAAACGATTAGGGCAGAAAGATTTAATCTGCTGTCTGCAGTCCTGGCAAATAGGAACTGGAACTATTTTCAACATAATGTGGGAGGACTGCTGGGAATGGATATGATGGCCAAGTAATCAGTTGTAATGGGAGGTAGGAAGAATGTCCCTTTTAGCCAAGCAGTGCTCGTGTGGGGTAATAGATACTGCAGTGGTGCACCCATTAGAGAGAGCTTAGATAAGAATTAGAAGGCATTCAGCAGGAGAGCAAGGCTGTGGCTGCAGCACTCCTACTCGTGCTGCTGATTTCTGAATGCCTCAGGTTTGCTATATGTACGTACCTGCTGTAATGGAAGTCAGTTTTTCCTGTACAGTCTGGAGAAAAGCTGTGCATCTGATCCCACCTATTTTAATTCTCTGTTCTCACAAGGGTTCAAATGTCTTGCTGTTGGTTAGTTAGAACAGATTATGTCCAAGTCCTGATGAAACACTTGTTTGCTGAAAATGGATTACTTTCCAATTTGACTGCGATACCAGTTGTTTGGGCACTTGATACTCTTAAGAATTGAGGAGATAAGCCTTTTATTTCTTTCAAAAATTAAACTAATACTCCCCCAAATAAATTTCAATGAAAATTGAAATGGCCCTTTGCAATATATTTTGAAATGGAGTTAGAAGAACCACGAGAGATTTGAAGTGATGGAAGTGCAGATGTTTTTATTTGTGAGTGAATCAGAATGGCTGTCTGCAGTTGCCACAGAAAAGTAGAAAGTGATTAGGCTAGTAGAGGAAAAAATACTGAGGGCTAAGTAGAACTGGCTGTGTTTGATGGTGCAGCAGCAGTGCTCTAATGTCAGTGGTAAATTTATGCATGACTGATCCCTAGCTATCCCCTGTTTCTCTACTGCTGTTAAAATTAATGGCTTTTAATAGCAGCAGATAACATGGGAGAAGAGTAACCTCAAGCATAGTTTTTCCTGTTACATTTTTTATTGTAATTTGTTAAAAAAGCCAAACATGGGTTCAGGTAAGAAAGCTTCCATAGCTCCTTAATTGACACATTTTCACTTCACATTACATGTCAAATGTTGAAATCTTGACAATGATTGACAGTGATAAGGAGCAACCTAATGTCAGCCTTGTCCTCAGGAAGTAACTGCAACATCAGAGTGTAACAAGTAGAAAATCCCCTGATTTCTCAAATTTCCTGGGGTGATTACAGGAATTTGTGCCCAGAAGAGGTCAGAGACCAACTGCAGCTGCTCATGCCTGCAACAGGGCACAGTCAGCCTGTGAATCTGAAGGCACATTAACAGTCTGGTGTGATCCCTGAAGGGGTAGGCACTTCCTCCACACCAGTCTATCAGAAACTTTGCCAGGCAGAAGCAGGGAGTGAATGCAGTTGTCTTATTCCAAGCCTGTTTTTTACAGCCTGCTTTATTTTAAGCTGTTGAGCTTTGGCCCCTCCTTTTGGGCATAATGTACTATGAGAAATAAATGCTTGCATCAGGACAGGTTTAAGAGCTACAGAGTTAAGTCTCATGTCCTGTTAGCTGATGGACAGCTAGTTTTTTATTGAGAATTCAGCCCTTGGGGCTGTTTCTGAGATCCTGTGATCCACAAGGACTGTCTTGGTTTCTGTGGTAAAACAATCCTTAAATTAAGAATGCTGAAAGATTAAGCTAATAGGAAAAATGTCTAATATGTGTCAGACACTGGTTTTGCACTTCAAGTTATGTCCAATGGATTTTTGAAATAATGATAATATTGATGCTTCCTGCACCTGCAGAGAAATGAGGGGAAAATCCCTTAGAGAATATCTCAGCCCCCAGTGATGAGCTCTTACTGATATCATTGATCAGCAGATAACTAGTAGTGTTTGTAGTTTAGTATGTGCTCTTAGAGATAGCTGTGGCACCCTGGATTGGGTGACGAAGGAATACCAGCTGTTAGTCTCTCTTTTTTTTTAACTTCTAATATCTGGAGAAAAATACCTTAGTGGAGTGTTCTTGTAATTCTCCCAAGTAACCAAATTACTCTGCTTTTCTCCTGTTTATTTTACAGTATGTAGTTTGTGCCACAAGTGGTACCACTTTGTCCGTACAGCACTTTGGAGCCTTTCCCTGATGCTGAACATGTGTTGAGGTTTTTCTCTTGGCCAAGGGTGGAGACTCCAGTGATGGATAAACTCAAGTGCTTCTGAGATGCAGATTGGGGAAAAAAATATCCCAGGCCTGTTTCTGCTACTGTCACTGGTAAGTAATTTGCACTTTCTAAGTATTCTAGGACTTAGCTGAAAGCAGGGGAGAGTTTGCAGTTAGTTCTTAGGTGTCCAAATCTTGAATGTTGAGCTTGCAAAAAAACCTCCAAACTGTTGAGCTGTATTTCTATTCTTTTTGGGGTCAGGGGGTGCTGCTACTTCTGTTACAAAGTGCTGCTGATATAATCAGGGATGGCTTGGTCATTCTTGCACCTCCTGAATTGGGCCTAGCAGAGAGTTGAGTTCAATTTTTTGCTAGATTTTCATTTTAACAAGGATCTAGTAAATGGATTGTCGGGTAGCTAAGACTTACTGCCATCCAAACCAATTGTGGGGGAATGAAGCCAGTCATATGAAGACTGAGGTATTTGGCCCCAGAGAAGGATGCCTGCAGGTATTTATTTGCAGATGGACTAATATATTCAGGTAAACTAGTTCTTGCAATCTAAGTATATCCTGCATATATTCATGGAGAAAGGGCACCTCTGGATCCCTGGCTCCAAAGGTGCAGCACCAGGGAAGGAGAGTGCATTTCTGTTCATTCCACATTCCTGCTTTGTGCTCATCTGCAGCTTTGGCAGATGAGCATTCACACAGCACTTACACAGCATTTTATTTCACATTTTGATGCTGGTTTCTGATACCTTTAGCCACTTTGCCAGGTGTTTTTCCTATCCTTCTCTTAGGTAGGGAGCTGCATATCTTGTTTGTCCTTTCAGTCCGAATCCAGCTCCCAGCTGCTCGCGAAGGTTTCCCCAGTGTTGTAACTCTGAGGCATTTGGGAGCTCCTGTAGGTCCAGGGCAGGCAGCAGCAAACACCAGCCTTGTGTTTCCTCTTTTCCAGCATCCTTCTGCAGCCTGGTGGGCTGCTCTGCTGCCAGGGACTGCAGTGAGTCTGCTTTCTCACTGGTGCTGGCCAAAGCTTCCCTGCTTCTCTCTGGAGGATGTTGCCTCAATAAAATGAAAACATTTTGTCAGCGTTTATCTCCCAAATACTCAACCAGGAAAGCCGAGATATGATTCAAAATCAAGAGGAAGTATTTGGCTTCAGCAGTGTTTTTTGTGGTGGCTCTAGCACTTCCTGTAATGATTTTGGTTTGATGTGATCCAGGAGTTTGCAGTGAGTATGTTTAAGTGCTTCAGAATGGATCTCCATCTTCCTAGCCCTGGATCTCTGCTCTGGGAGACATTGAAATGTATTCCTTTGATTCAGGACACAAACAGCAGTCATGAGTTGCCACCTGCTTTAGTTTAATCCTGATTCTATAAGCAGCAAAAATTATGGTGACAGTTGAATTTCCATATCTCTGTCTCTTCTTGGTATTTAGTTGAATGATTTATCTCTTCTTGAATTTATTTTCAAGGTGAACCTCAAAAAAGGAATAACAGAACCCCTGCACTTCCTTGCTTTAAAAGTTAACATTCAGCAGGCAGCAGTGGCTTGGCAGGGAAACTGTGGAGCAATGAGCAGGTGTTGGGTGAAGGTAAGAAACAGCGTTGGAGGTAGGGAGTGTGTTAGAAAAGGACATTTCAAGATAGGGAAGTATTGGCTGGGGCAAGTGTTTAGTGCCTATTCTGGCTGTAAATTTCTTCAATGTCACTTAAATGCAATGTCAGCTATAAGGAGAACTAAATGTAATTCACTCATAAAAGAAATTGAAATATTAAGTGTATATCAAATTTGGTAATAACTTTAGGCAGAACACACTAGGTTTATTGGAAGGTTAGCAATAACTTTGCTGTTTCAATTACTGCTTGTGAAAATTGCATCTCATTCTATTGATATAACTACTGCAGTTACTCTTGATAATACTATAAATATGTACAAATATACAGACTTTGGAAAACTTATTCTCATCAGGGTTTATTGCAGTGTGTGGATTAAGACTGGCAAATGTTAGGCAACCTAACAGGATTATTTTTAATACACATTTTCATAAAATGGTTATCCCTTGTCAAATTGAAAAGCTATTTACTATGCTAAATAGGCTAATTTTATGGTGAGTTTTTAATTTTGCCACCTTTCCATTATTTAGCTGTGATGCTGCATTTGCTGCTAAATCCCTGGGATTATATGTGAAGAGTTGGATGGCTGGGTTGCATTTAAATTAATTAAAGCCAAAATATTTCAAATAAAATGTTAAATATTGCTGTGTAGATATTCAAGAAGCAGATGTGATTTCACCACTTATATCCCCAAATAACACATGCAAAAGCAGATTGAGAAACATTTAAATATGCCTATACAATCAAGTGTAGCTTTGCAGGCTCCCCAGGGGAGGGAATTTTGTGTGGCTTAGGGAAAGTTGTTCACCACGATGGAGTAGTTTTGTTTGAGGAAGCCGTTTGGGAAAGGGCTTTCCAAAACCAGTCATCTCACAGCTGCTGCCAGAGGTCGTGCTGAGGTGAGCAGCAGGGCAGGGTGGCAGGGTGCTGCTGTGCCCCTTGGGTGGCACATGCTCCTGAGATCTCCAGGAACGGGGTGTTCCCAGGACCTGCCACCCCTCCTCGTGCCTGCTCACGCCCCGTCGCTCTGCTGCCTCAAACGTTCTCTCTCAGCTGTCCTCTTGTGGAGTGATTTGTGCCCTCACCGTTCCTGTGGCAGGAGTGCACGGGGCTGGCACCAGGGGGGCTCCTTGCCAAAGAAAGCTGCAGCTGCTCCAGCGGTGGCACTGCCAGGTGCTGGCTGCTGTGCAGTGCCAGGGGCTGTCCCCCTGTCCCGCCTGCCCAGGGCTGCAGCTGCTCCAGCGGTGGCACTGCCAGGTGCTGGCTGCTGTGCAGTGCCAGGGGCTGTCCCCCTGTCCCGCCTGCCCAGGGCTGCAGCTGCTCCAGCGGTGGCACTGCCAGGTGCTGGCTGCTGTGCAGTGCCAGGGGCTGTCCCCCTGTCCCGCCTGCCGAGGGCTGCATCCCTGCAGGAGCTCTCCCTCCCTGGGGGAATGGGATGTGGTCCATGCTGGCTGCTTTACTGAGTGCAGGGCTACACCTGCAGATCCTGCTCTGCTCAGGATTTCGTAGCAGACTGGTTCTTCAGTGGGGTACAGGCTGCTGTGTTTTTGGGGAGCTGCCTGCTCTGCTGCATGGGTGCTTTTCTTGCGACCTCGCAGACGTGGCACTAAATGGAAGTGCATTGTGTGTGCTAATTCTCCATGCAACACGACAGCAGAGGATGGGAGTGGTTTTCTTGTAGATGTGTCATGTATTTTAGTGAATGCCAGACCTCTGTTTGTGCTCTCTTTCATTCACCTCTCTGAGAGCCCTTTTTGGACTGCGCTGTGCTGTTTTTGGGGTGCTGAGGCCATAGCAAACAAGCAGTATTGCTCCTGTAGAGAAGGACTTCTTAGGGTGCCACCCCAAGTGCCCTCAGTGGGAAGAGATCCTAATGTCTGTTAATCTTAACTTCTTCCTTCAGGAATCAAGGTCATGGCTCTCCTTGAAGCCTTCAGCAGATAAAAGCAGTCCAAGCAGAAAGGTGGATTTAATGGGGTGAGAAGAGAGCAGAGAGGGGCTTTTCATTCTGTCCTACAGATCCTCTAACTGGGGTTGGTTCTCAGCTCAGGGTAGTGTCAGTCCAGGAATAATTATTTGGGTGCAACCACATGGTGAATTGGGGTTGCGGGGTTAAAGGTGGCTTTATTAGGCCTGAGCCTCTGCTGCTGAATGAAAGCATCAGGTGATACTTAAAGCAGGTAGAAGGGGGAGTGCATCTGCCTTGCAGCAAAAAAATGTGTATTGCTGTGCTGGTAGTTCATCTAAAATTCATTTTAAATGGGCCGTGCTGTAAACTGAGATGTTACATCTCCTGAACTGCACAAGTGCAGGGGCTCCCTGTGGGGTGTTTACCTGGGTGGCTTTGAGGGCTGAACCTGTGTCCATACTGCTGCCAGCACAAAGGTGTTGGGATGTGGCTGTTGGCAGGGGATGGGGCTGGCTGCAGTGTGTGCCCAGCCTCAGCTCTTCCTGCTGCAGCCTCACCACCCCTGGGCACAGCAGCATCTGCCTCTGACTTGTACCAGCACCCATCCAGGAAAAGCTCTTCAACAGCAAGTGCGCTTCGGAGCTGCCACAAATGCCTGGTGTGAAAATTCACTTTCCCCTGGCTTAGATGAACCCTGAAAGCCATTTTATTTGGGGATTAGTTGTGCCCTGCTTATCACATATTAAAAACATAGTAGGTTTATCTTGCCTCCTCTACATGCAAAGAGGCAGAATCCACCTAGAAGTGCCATGGTAACGGGCTGAAGCGATGCTGTTTGCAGTGCTGCAGGTGCTGTGCCTGCAGCTCCTCTAGGTATCACTGAGCTCTGTTGACAAAGCATTGGGGTTGTGAGACTTACTCTAAATATTTGCCAGAAAGTTTGCTTGGGGATGGTGAATACTGTGACACAGTATAGCTAAAAATAGAGTTCTTGCTGGTAATTTTTCAGTGTTTGGTTTCACGGTGTGAGATGTGATTTTCAGAAGAGTTGTACATCTCAGTTCCCCCCTCCCTGCTCAATCACAGCATCTTTGAAAATCAGGCGTTTTGTGCCTCCCAAAATCAAGTTCTTAAATAAAATAAAAGACAGAGTAATGGAAAAAATAGATCTTGAAGTCATACTAGTGAGGGTTTATTATGGGGGTTGTTAATGCCCCATGTGTCATTTTATAGTTCAAAGGGAGATTGGAAAGGAAGTCTCACAGTTGTGTAGGACTTGGGAATTAGCTGCACAGGCTTTTCAAGTTGTTTATGCCAAAGAGAGACAAAAACCTGAGGAGGAAGAAGTGGGCTACTGTGAACCACAAATAACTTGATCCTGCCCTTGATGAAGTGAATGCTGCCACTCTGTATTGTCTGTGAGAGAAGGCTGGGAGGCTCTTGCAAACCCTACCCTAATTAACTGGCTGCTGCCTTAATGCCTCCCAGGAGCCTGGGGTGATGCTCTGTTGTGTGCTGTGGGAGCCCTCTTGGTCCTGAGGCTTTACAAGTCATGTTCAAGACCTCCTGAGAGGTAAGTTAAAAACATTTTTTTTTTTAAAGCCATTCTTACTTTGGGAGCCTGTAGAGCTTTCTGGTAAGGAGGCTGCTTCTTGCTTTGTGCTGGAGGTTCTGCTGAGAGGCTCAGAATTGTTTTGCTGTGGGCTGAATTGTCTCTGTTTACCATTAATATATTTTCCCCCCTGAACCTGGGGATGAGGGTCCTGTTTTCATGTGGAAGGCTTTGAGATGGAAGTGGGTGTAGTGCCCTTGAATTTTTCCTGCTGGGTCCCTAGCTCTGTGCTTTAAGGTAGAACTAATTTGCAGGAAGGTTCAAGCCTGTGTGTCAAATGTGCAAGACTTTCTTAACTAATGACCTTGAAAGATTGGCCTGGAATGGGTGGACTTCTGAATCACCCTTGACTAGTGATGATCTATCTGACCTTCCTGGAAGGATGAAGGTGTGGGAGTTAATGTGCCTCTTCTAAATGAGGGATGAATGGGTGTTTTATGGCTTTCTTTCAGGGAGTGGAGGTTGTAATAAAAGCCACTGTCCCTGAGCAGAGTGTTGTAATTCTCTCTGTGTGTTACTATGGTGCTCCAGCAACTATGGATTGCCAGGTACTCTTTCAAAATAATGGCTTCTTTAATTATTCATACCTTAAGGGTCAAAGAAGGTTTTGTTTTGTGAGGTTACAGGAATAACTGGGTGAGTCAGAAGAACAATTGACAGTGCCATCAGAGGAACCTTGATATTTCTAACAGGAAGTTTGTAATTAAGCTGAATCACTGTGTCATTTGTGTTACCCAGATCCATGTGTCCAAAAAATATCATTAGGCTTGTATTACAGGGCTGTGGCTCCATTCACAGAGCTGAAGGTTGCTAAAGCTTGGTTTTGTTAGCTCTGCTTGTGGTGCTGCTGCCTTGGAATGGGATTTGAGGTGTGCAAGCACCAGGTCAGCACTGAAGTACCATGGTATCTGCTGTTAGCTGGGGTTTCAGTGTGCATCCAGCCTCTCTGCATGATACTTTGGGCACAAATTCCTGAATGGGTGGATTGGACTTTCTTGGAAGTCCACAAGAGAACTCTCCCCCAAGTTCCTCTAGTGTCTGAAAGACCTTTTCTCACAATCAGGCGCTTGTTGCTAAGTCTTCACTTTTCAAGAAGCTTGCTGTACTGCCTGAAAGAAGAGTAATTTCCCACAAGGCAGCCACATTTCCTTGGTGTTGATCTTAATTAGGACAAGTATGACAAATAATGTTGCCCTTAAAACTTAATGAATAATTTTCCCAAACAGTTGTTAATTATTACATAAAGCCACTGCCCTCAGACTTCATTGAAATGATGCAGAAGATGCATTTTTTTAAATATCACTGTCAAAGTTTATTCATCTTGAGCAATGAGCTGCTGGGCTGGAGCAGGCCTGTGGTAGCATGAAAAGCAAGTGCCTGCCATGTGTGAGATGTCCTGGGATTAGTTTCATTTAAGTTTCCATGCTTATGACAAAGAAGTTTGTATCTGGGCTGGTAAACTCAGTACCCCTTGGAGATGATGAAGGGGAAGGGGCAGCTTATCTGGCCAGTGTCAGGCAACTGGGCAGCTTATCTGGCCAGTGTCAGACAACAGCTTCCAGAGGGATGGAAGGTGCCTCATTTCTCTTCGTGAATGGCACAGGCAATCTTAGGGATTAACTCTTGTTTTGGCATTTACATCTTGTGCCACGAATTCCAGCTTTGCACAGCTGGAATCACATCATCTCCCTGATGCATCTGAAGCTTGTGGGTTTTGTAAATGGGATCTCAGTGCTGCCCAGCTGCTGGTACCCTGTATCACACTGGGGTCAAGCCAGTCCTCTTGTTCCCTTTTTTGTACCTCTCACAACCTTTTTCAGACCTTTGCTGAGCAGGCACTGTGTTTGCTGCTGAAATCCCAGGATTATGTGATTGCTGAAGTGGTGAGCCCGAGGAGGGCAGCTTACACTAATGCGCTCGGCTGCGAGCGAGCGCGGGCAGGAGCCTGCAGCCCCTGAGCCAAATCCAGCCCTGCCCATCTGTCAGAGCTGCCCTCCATGGGCCCACAGCTTATCACTGAGTTTTTAAAGGCTGCCCGTTGGGTTGGGAGCTGCTGCATCCTGGTTTGAGCAAAGGCAGGTAGAGAGGCACAGAGAAGGCGCTCACGGGGCGTTTGGACGGAACAAGAGCAGCCCAGTGTCTGCTGAAACACACAGCCATGGGCTGGCTCCTCACGTCGCCTCACCTGTCAGGCTCATGAATGCCTGTCTCCTGACTTTGCCTCTTTTGCTGCTGATCTTGTCTGTTACACGTTTTGGTTTGTGTTTTTATTTCCTCTTGGTGTGATCTGTTTTCTCTCTGTCTCTCTTTGCACATGCTCCCTCCCACTTTGCCCTGATGCTGTGCTCGCTGTAGCATCAAGGCAGCCAAGATGAAAAATGCAAGCAGTGATGTTCATATTGGGTCTTTTTTCATTTGTTTGTTTGGTTTTTCCTTTTTGTTTTGTTTGATGCTTGTGTCTGTGGAATATGGCTGAAAGGAGAAGAAAAGGATGTTGGAGCATCTCTGCCCAGGTGGGTGCAGGCAGCCCTGAGCTCAAGTTGTGTCTGCATCCATGCAGGCAGGTACCCGAGCTGTGCAGCAGCCCCTGTGGGCACAGAGGCCACCTATAGGAACCAGAGCTCTCTGAATAAAATCTTTGTCCTGAGAGAACACATGAGAGATGCAGACTAAAATTTAGGTCATGCTTAATCTGTATCACAGATTAACTTGTTCCGTGGATCCTCATAAGTGTCATGGATGTGAGGAGTATGTAATACAAACGAGATGAAAGTAGGTATTATGGATGGGCATAAGCAATTTATATGTTAGCTTATGTGTTTACTAACATGGATAAAAATTTATGTATTCTGATTGTTATTGACCCTTTATGTGAAGACTTTAAATGGATCCTTCATATGAACATTCCTGCAGTCTAACAGTGGCCTGCAGCCCCAGAAAATGTGCCTTCTATGCTTTTCTGCATTAACAATGTTCTCATTCTCTGAAAAGACCTCAAATGGACAATTCCCTCTGTTTGTTGGCTGCTAATGAATTTCACAGGTTCTTGTAGGGAAAACTCTGAAGCTTGTAATATTTTTTTTCCTTATGCTGAAAAGACCAGTGATGAGGACAAAGACTGCCTGTCAGATCCCATCTGATGCTCAGAGATGCACCCTCTTCCAAAACTGGACTTATTTTCTGTGGAGCTCACTCCAGAGTTAGATCTGGGGCAACTGGGGGTTGCCTTAGCAAGCTCCATGTTTGCAGAGATGCTCAGGCTTGCCTGGGGCTGTGGGATAGCATTTTCCAAAGAGTATTGCAGTCCAAGCCTGGCCTGTTTGGGAAACATTGTTCTGGGCAGCCTAATGTGTGGAGGGAGAGAAGTTTGCTGACTGTTGAGAATCTATAATGTAAGAGGCAGAAAATTGATTACCAGGCTGCTCCTTTTTGCAAAAAGCATCAGCTTTTTGCAAGGTGAAGAGATAAAGCAGATGATTAGAACTGTGAAGAAACAGAATGGTGATGCACAGCCTTCCCTAGGGTGGGAGTGAAAACCAGTCGAGCACATCTCTCCTGTCTTGCAAAACAAACATGCTTCTCTCGTAGACTGAAGGAGCAGTCTGCACCTGGATATGCTCTGCTATGGCTGCTTGGCAACCTGAGTGCCCTGTTACAGGGGAAAACCCCCTTGTGTTGAGTTCAGCCTGCTGAAAAAGCTGTTTGCAATCAGCCAAAGGGGCTAGAACTGACTCCACCACCCATGTTTTATCCACCTGCTATAAAGCAGCCAGTTAGCAGTGGCTAACAGCTGCAGCTGTCCCAGAACCTGGGACTAAAATCCCAGAATATCCAGTCCTCTTACCAGCCAGATTTCCGCCAGGCTTGCAGTGCTGGTTGCAACAGCAGTGAGCAGCTGGTCCCTGCATGAGGTGTCCCCTCCTGGTCACCCTGCCAGCTCTCACGGTGGGGTTAAAGTGATATGCTCTACAGGAGCTGTCCTTTGCCTGTCAAGCTTTTTCCCTCTTATGTTCCATAGCCAGGTGTTTGCTGGGCCAGGGAGAGCCTCTGAATGTGCATTCATGTTAAGGGGGAGGGTGGCCAGCTCGTGAGTGATCTGAATGGCTGGGGAGAGTAGGGGCTTCTGATGCTGAAGCTACAGAATCCTTGAAGGCAGCCAGGCTTCGCTCAGCTGCTTCCAGGAACTGACTGCTGTGGCCTGCATCAAGAAAGTCATGGCCAGCAGCACAAGGGAAGAGATTGTTCAGCATGGTGAGGCCACACATCGAGTGCTGTGTCCAGTTCTGGGCCCCTCTCTTCAAAAAGGCCTTTGATGTCTGGAGCTGGTCCAGAGAAAGGAAATGAAGTTGGTGAAGGGTCTAGAAAACTTCTCTTACAAGGAGCAGCTGAGGAAACTGTGTAGCTGTTCAGGCTGGAGAAGAGTAAGCTTAGTGAGGACCTCATTACTTCCTCCAGCTCTGAAAGGAGGTTGAGGTGGGGTGGGATTGGTCTCTTCTGCCATGTCTCAAGTGACTGGACAAGAAGAAATGGCCTCAAGTTGCATCAGGCAAGGTTCAGTTTAATATTAGATTTTTTTTTTCTGGAAGTCTTCAGGCATTGGAATAGGTTGCTCATTGGGATGGTGGATTGACCATCTCTGGAAGTGTTCAAGAGGCTTGTGCGTGTGGCACTTGGGAATATAGTTTTGGCACCAATATGGTGGTGCTGCATTGATGGTTGGGCTGGATGATCTTGAAGATCTCCAACCTTAATGATTCTGTGAAAAGGTGAATTGTAGGACTGTGCCAAACCTGTTGTGATTATTGAAATGAACAGAAGCACCTTGAATTAGGTAGAATAATGCATACACCCAAAGAAAACTGAAGAATTACTGAAAATACTGAGTTGCTCTGGAGTTCTTTAGTAATGAAATTAACAGTGAAGTGAATTAAAAGTGATGTAAGATAAGCCACAGTGGAACACAAATATCTCATAATTGTCCTCTATATTTTAGAGCTTGTCTTTGAGACTTGCATGGAAGAGAGCTACCCTGAATGAAATATGGAGAGTACAAACAAACACAGGTCATGTTTTATTCAGTTTAGAGAGAGGCAAGATTTAAATTGCAGAGACTTGAATTCTGAGTCTGAGGCTGGAGCTGCAAGTTCCAAGGATGGCATAATTTACTGCTTTATCATCATTTAACAATATTTAAGCACTTTCAGTCCACAGGCAGTATTTTTTAATTGTCTTGCAGGTGTAATTTAATTCAGATTATCCAGGTAATCTTCCATATAAGGTCAAATCCCAAGGTGAGATATTTTGGTTGTTATGGAAAGATGTAGATAGAAAAAAAATCTGATTCTGAATGTGTAAAGTTTAGCAGTTATTTCATGTGCTAGTGGTTTGATAAAGCCTTAACAGTAAGAAATGTCCTTTTTTTAGAAATGCAATTCCAAAATTAAGAGCTACCTCTTAAAGACTGCTTTTCCTTTTAGTAGGTAGATTGTTGGATATTTTCCCTTTGGGTGCTCACATCCCCGTGTAATGCTCCAGGGCTTGTTAAATTCATTGAGGTTTTGTGATGACCTGGGGCATTGCTCATGTTGCAGTAAAGGATCTTACAGGATAGCATGGTTTGTGTTCACACATCACTCTTATCTCTTCACATGGAGGGAGTGTGCCAAAGGGAATGATTGCCTTTCACCTGGAACTGGTGACTTAGCTCTTGCTAGTCCCTTCAGACCGGTGAGGTTTTGTGTGTAATGGTGTGTTGCATTTGGAATGTCTCTGTTGATGCTTAGGCTGGCTCTATCCACTTGTGACTGCTGATGGTGAGCCATCTCTGCTGTAAATCTAAAGTCATGCTTTGACTCATGCCTCTGAGTCTAAAGTACTGTCTGCCACCTCTCCTGCTGTATTCCTCCCTGCAGTCATGGGCAATATTAATATTTCACTCCTCTTACTTTTGAGACCATGCTGTTCTTGTTAGTGAGATTTTCACCTGTGATTTTGGTGTCTTCAATTACTTTTTCTCATTGTGTTTCTTAAAATTCTCCAGTGAGCAGATGTTTCCTCTGGAGATGCTGCATTATGCTTAGGCCTTGCCTGCATGTGGGGAATTTCCTTTTGCAGCTCTGTGAAGTGGCAGGTCACAGCCACGTCCCTTACAGTTACCATTCCATAGCTTTCAGATCTCTGAGCTGGGATGAGTGCACCACGGGGCTGTGATCCCCCAAAGCCTGGGTGGGTATTGGCACCATGAGTTTCTAAAGATGCCATGACCATCTTTGTGAAAAATGTGCATTTTATGATTGACTTTTAGCAACTATTAAAATGAATACTATATGTGTTATATTAGAAAGTTATGCTGTGTTAATTTTCTTAAGTAGTGTGTTAAATATAGTTTAAGGTTATAATATAATGTTAAAATAGAAACTATGCTATGTAAGATACTTTTTTTAAGGAAAGGACTCGCACCAGACAGCAGCCACAGGACACCTAAATCTTTCAGAGAAAGAGAATTTATTGCTCCCTTATCAGCAGAAAACTAACTTCTTCCCGCCTTGCTCAGACATGAAGACAGCATTAGGATTAAAAGGAAGAAGTTGATAATGACCAGACAGAATCCTGTGCTTGAATGGAATTTATGCATCATGTATGACATGTATGAATATGCAACAGGCTGTTGTTTTCAAGGAACACCACTCTGTTAACGAGTGTCCTTTTTCGGGCTTGTGTTGCCCAGAAAAAGGTACCCGGACGTCTGTATCTCTTTGTTTTTATTGTCTCATATTGTCCTAATCTCAATTGTTCAAATTTTATTACTCTAATTATATTACTATTGCTATAACCATTTTATTACAATTAAACTTTTAAAAATTTTAAAAACAAGTGATTGGTGTTTTTCACAATCTTCCTGGCTTTCCATGGTTGATGAAGACTTAAAAAGTTTTACCAGATCTGGGGAGAGCAGGTGTATCTCCTTGTTGCAGCCGTGGTTGGAGGACATACCAGGTGGTCAGGTACTTGCTGTGAGGTGTGTGAGTGCAGTGCTGTGGGCTCTGGAGCAGCAGGAGATGTGAGCAAAGCATCCTCCTTCTCAGACCCACCAAGCTTTGTGTGCTGAGAGTGAGCTCCTTCCACACAACTGCTCTGAGCTTTTTCACTCATACTCTGTATACCTTGACCTCACATAATGGATGTGGCTGTGACCTGCAGTGAGTGCTGGACCTGGCTGAGGAGCAGGCTGCAGGATCAGGCTGCCAGTGGAGATGGTGGGTCCATGCCAGCCACAGCCCTCCAGCAGACAAGGCTCTGACATGGCTGGATTGTTGGGTGCATAATTTCCTCTTCCAGACTTGGAGAACTTTCTTGCAAAGGAAACTCAGATTCTATTATGTATGCTGAAATTCAGACAGGTACAGTCACAATTGTCACTGCTGACTGCAGGGGAGAAACTGTGTCTTATTAAAGAAAAAGAGGCTGGGAAAAGATGGAAAAAAAGAAAGAAAAGAACACATACAGGACTCCACTAGTTTGGATTAAAAGCCAGACAAAGGACTTTTGCTCTTTGTCTGAATGACTTGCTTAAATGACTGGGGGGGTGGGGCAGGGGAAGGGAAAGTTCCTGTGATGCTGTTTGGAAATGTCACTCCTCGCTGTTCAAATACCACATTGCACCAAGGCTTGTAAATCACACGTCATTTCCTAATTAAAAAATGATGAGCATAATTGTGTCTTTCAGTGCTGTGGCAGACCCTTGCTCAGACAGACGCGCTCTCTCTCAGGGTCTCACATCCACCACGCCTGCCTCCTGCTTTCCTGTTCAGAGCTAGACTGATCACAGAAAAGGGTAAAGCAGGTGACCAATTTTCACTGCTGGCAAGGAGATTTTGAATGACTGATTGGAAAGAAAAAGTCCATGAAAGCCTGTTTTCTGTGTGCTGAGCCATGGTTTGGAATTGTAGTCCAGGCATAAACTACCACTGCAGTAGGGTGCTGAAGACACGTGTTGGCTTTCTGGTTCTTGGTCTCTTTGGAGACACTGCATCTGTATCACTTGCTTTGGTGTAGCACTGGGATTCATAGTACCAGTTATAAAATATCTTTTTGGATATATCTGTCCTGAGAAATTTCAGAAGTGCATTTTCTGCTGTGGCACAACTCTCAAAAGAAATTGTGTTCTGTAGACAGCACATGCAGAAAAGTACTTACAGATTTTGTGGGCAGAAGTATGGTAGGCATTTCAAATAAAGTAAAAGTGGCTGTTTTGCAAGCTCTGGTTGTATTTTTTTGTCTCCTTCACTAATTAAAGTAATGAGTGTTGCTTTAGTTATCCTGCTGTGAATAGCAAGCCGCTTGGGGGAGAATTAATATTGACAGAAGCTGTTAGATATTTAATTTTTTTTTTGTGTGTCCAATGGGGAAAAAGAGTTTGTGGACCAAGCATAGCACAAGTATCTGTGGCCTCCCATGGAGTTTGCCTGCTGCTCACCCTCTGCAACCTCCACAGCTCAAAGCCTCATGTGCTGCTGTGAAGGCACTTAGCCAAACTGAGCTTCCCCTCTGGTGCAGCAGGCTTCTTTCTGCTCCTATTCCTTTTTCACGTGATTTATTTTCCCAATTAATTAGTGAGTGAGTGTGCTTGTCAGGTCAGGTTGGTTTGCTGGTGGTGAGAAGCCAGCCAATGGCTCTTCTTACCAACCTGCAGCCCAACAGACAAAAGGACCATCTCTTCCAGGTCCCTTGATGTGTCTCCCAAGTGTTCCAATTCTGCCTCTCAGTTCCTGTCAGCAGGGCAAATCCCATCCTCAAGTGATCCTGAGTACATCTTGGAGTGCAGTGAGAGCTGCTGTCCTTAGATGTCCTAAAGGAGACATTTCAAATTTGAAAGACATGGGTTTGTTTACCTGCAGAAGTCAGAGGCCATCCCTTGTCCCAAGACAGGGTGAATTCTGCCTTAATTACTTTACTTATATGCACCAAACAAAGGTTTTATGCCTTACCTCCAGGTAACCTGCTCTGGATCTTCACTATCCTCACTGTTAAAAATCCTTTCTCTTGTCTACTCTAAGTCTTCTTCTGATTTAAACCTTTTGGTTATCCTGACAGAGAGGACAATTAATCTTCTCTTCTTGGTATCTACTTTTCATGTCTTTGAAAAGGAGTATCAAGTCTCTCCTCAGCCTTTTCCCTCCTTACCTGCCTCACCACCTTTCCTTTAAGTCCAACCTTTCCTTTAAGGCCATGCATTTCTGGTCACTGATGACACCTGTTGGTCCCCTGGATGTCTCTTCTGAAACACATGTCCAAGGCTACATTTAGGTTTCCTGTTGAGATCTTAGAGCTGTTGATTCCTGGTGATACCTGCCTCCAGCCCTCCCAGCTGTTGCAGGATGTTTGTTCATTCTGGTGTGGATGCACACAATGCTTGTGATGCACACTGCTTGCTTGTGATTAGTGGTGATGCCCTGATCCTTTTTTACTGAGTTGCTGCTTTACCATCTCTTTGTCATCCTGTATTTTTCCACTGTCCTTTTGAATTGCATCCAATTTATTTTCAACTTGATGTTTTTTTCTTGTTTTGCTTTCTTCTAGTCTAAAAACATAAGCTATATAGCCTGAAAAGGTATGGTTGTACTACATGTAAGGAAAGAATAACACTTTGCATGTCACTCTTACCTTTCAACAGATTTAGCTGGCTGACTGTCGTCTCTGAGGCTGCATGAAATTGTTGTTAGCCACATGGAATATTCCATCAGTGCAGTGCCAATTTCCTTCTGCAGCCTCTCAGAAGAGCTGTGTTGTAATGCTGGGTAATTAAGTTGTACTCCTATTGCCCTTTTAACCAAGGATACCATAACCTTGCTTTAAACTGGAAATTCACAAGGAAAGCTTATGCCTAAGTCCTGGCCCAGCAAGATCCCATGTGAGGTGCTACTGTGAGGTAGTGATGCTGGAACCAGCACTGTCCTGTGGGACTGCTCTGGTGGCAGAGATAAGTGAAGGGATGCTCTGGTGGATGGGTTAACCTTGTGCTGTGTGTCACATCAGAGGGAGGAGTACTGGCTTTGTGGGCTCCTATGTTTGTGTGTGATTTTCTGTGGTAAGAAATGCCTGTACCACTGTGGAGCTGAGCTCAGCATCAGAGGTGTTTTCCCAGTGATGCAGGTTTTAAAGCACATGCCACACTTCCCTGCTCTTCTCCCTTGGCAGGTGCTGTCTAGGTTTTATGGAATGATTGACGTGTGCTGATGCCATGATTTGGGTTGCTGCAGCCCACAAGGAGCTGTTTGCCTCATAACCCTGGGGGCAGGGGAGGGTGCAGGCTGCACTCCCGGTGTCTGGTTCCAGTGCCAGCAAGGTGCAAGATGCTGGGAGGGGTTCAGAGATGAAATTGTGCTGGCTGGGGCCTCTCTGTCCTGGGCAGGCACTAGGGCAGGTATGGATGTCTCCTGCAGGAGTGGGCAGAGGTAGAGGCAGGGAAGAGGGGGGCACTGATCAGTGCAAGGAGCTGGGTGTCCTTGGGGGCTCCTTCTTCGGTGTCTGCAGGCATTTAGTGGAGAAGATCAAGTCACTGGTGTCTCCTACATCATCGCTGGAACAAGTCAAGCAGAGCCTGTGGAGCAACAGTCCAGGCTGGCCACCTTTGCCTTTGAGGCCATTGTGCTTATCTCAGTCTTGGGAAGGGGAAAAGAAAAAGCCAATGGAGAGGTGGCAGCTTCTCTGCTCCTGCTCCCATCATTTCAGATTAGATATTAGGAAGGAAGAAATTCTTTATTGTGCAGATGGTGAGGCACTAGAACAGGTTGCCCAAAGAAGTAGTGGGGGCCCTATTCCTGGAAGTGTTCTAGGCCAGGCTGGATGGGGTTCTGAGCAACCCAGTGTAGAGGAAAGTGTCCCTGCCCACAGTGGGGGGATTGGGACTAGAAGATCTTTAAGGTCCCTTCCAATCCAGACCATTCCATGAAATACTGTTTAGCTCCTGCCTCAGTTTTTTGAGCACATGCATTTCCCAGGAGTATGGAGAGACTTAACTGTTACACAGATTAAAACAGATACAGAAAACAGCAAGGGCTGGAGTGATCTCTGTTCAGCAGAAAGTGGGGTATGGCAGGAGGCACAGAAATGGCAGTTTTAATTATAAATGAATTTATAATGCAATTTGCACTTAATGTATCTGGCGCAATAAATTTTCCATGGGAATTTCAGGATGCTGGGTTGAACAAATTGAGTGCAGCTTTCAGTAAGTTGTAGGAAGTTGCTCTAAACAATTGCATTTGTAATTCAGCAAATTCCTGACCTTTGCTGGGTGAATACATTTGGACAGTAGGATGAATGCACAGACACAAAGATGCTTTTTGCTTGACATTTAGGTACTATTAATGAGCACAAGTAAAAGAATAAAATTCTAGCAAATGCAGGTTATTTCAGTAATTGGAACAGTAATGATTCAAATTTTATTTTATATTTACAAGTTTATCACTCATGTGAAGCTTTCTAAAGGAAGCTGCAAAGCCAGACACCAAATTAAAAGGAGTCTTTTGGCTTTCTATAAGAGACACTGCCTGGAAATCACCAGACAGGAGAAGTTTAAACTCAGCCCATGAATCCAGGTTTCTGGCCTCCTCCCCACAGTGTCATTGAATTCCAGGTAAGAAGATCAATAAAGCCTAGTTTCTTGTCTCTGGGTTCAAATCTAATTCTGGTTGCAGTTGTGATGATGTTTTTGGGGTAGTGGTAGTGCTCTGGTCAAATGGCAGATCTTGGGATCATGCATCAGTTCAGAGGTTGTTCATTTAAGGTCAAGGACTCTTTGCAGATTGTTTTACCAACTATGAACCTGCAGAGAAGTACTTTGTGTTTGCTGATTATATTCTTTCTGTTCTTTTTTTTTTTTTTTTTTTTTTAATGGATAGATGGAAGGTGGAAAAGATGCTGTATATTTTCATCTTATATTTTTGATCCCTCCCCAAAATCTAAGCTGTAACAGAGGGTATCAGATAAAGGTGTTTATCCAGATCATCTTTCTTGGAGATGGTGTAAGTCCAGCAGGATATAACGAATTGTTCTTCTTTAATCTATTGACAATTTAACAGGGAATGAGGTGTTTCTCATGCTGCTGTAGAAAGCTAGTGTGGTTAATTATAAGAAGGAAATGAACAAAAAATTGAGGAAACAACCTCCTATGTTTATCACACTGGATAAAACAGCAAAGCAGATGGAGAGCAATGGATGCTTGAAATATTGTTCGTGGAGAAGATTAGTTAGTAAATAACTCCATTATCTGTAGACAAGTGTGAGCAGATGATTTTTATTTGGTTTTGTTGGGCAGGTCAGAAGTTAGAGGAGGATCAACTCTCCTGTGGACATGGATTTGTGATTTGTGTATTTGTCATTGCTTATCCAGCCCCTCTGTGACTGAGAATTATTTCTCAGTTTGTTCTTGTAGAAGATGAAAACAATGGCAATTGCTTAACTATTTGGAAGCTGAATGACTCTGAAAACAGGTAAACCTTTTTGTTTTTTAAACAAAGTATCCATGCAGTGTCAATCCAAAGTGAAGCTATAATGTATTTAGTTGCAGTGGTTGGAAAGTGCCTGTTTAGTCTGATTGCTTCTCCTGCTCTGATTATCTTTGCAAATGCCAAGGAAACTTTCCATTTGCTGCCTAAAATGCAGGAGTCCAAAGTGGCCAGCATGAAGCCTGTCTTGGTGGTGGTGCCTCTGTATCTTATGTGTGTTGGAAATCACTGCCATCATTTAGTGCTGACTGTCAGACTGTGCTGAGTACATCATCCTCAGGGTAACAAATGCTTCTGACATGATGCAAATTTTTATAATAGCTCAAGTCTTAATTTGCTGGCTCCTGTGTGCAATGAAACTAAGGCTGGGAGCAGCAAACCCTGATCCCGGAGCAGACTCCAGGAAATCTCACTGTAACCCATTAGTCCTTTCACAACAGTCACAAACTAATTTGGGACCATTTCAATAATTATTTGTTTTGGAATTATCTGGCAATGTGGCACCAAGATTTACAGCACACTTGTGCATTTGAGCTGTGTCAGATCTTGGTGACTTTGACAAAAGCATCTGTGGAATAGGTGGGATGTTGGTGTAAGGACTGTGTATGTTAAACCTCTGTGCTGAATAATCTTGCCTTTATCAGGCCTGGACATTCCTGGTCAATGAACTGGGTGTGAACCCAGCCAGGGGAAAGTTTGTTGGAGCTCAGAGGGGAAATAATTAAAAGTCTTGTCCTGAACTCTGCTGTTTCACTGAGCACAGAGCTCCCTTCTTGGTTACGTCCGTTCCCAGGCTCTCCTGAGACTTACATGATGATAAATCATTCAGGAGTTGTGACAGATCCTAAGCACTTGGAAGGAAATTACCCAACTCCAATCTACCTAAAAATACAATTCAGTTTAAATGCATGCTAACAGTGGGAAGACAACAAAGGACATACCTTCAGGGTAATCACCTTTCTTAGAAACCTCCGGTAAATTCTCTTCTGGAAGAGCCTTTGATTATTAGGCCCCTCTCTTGCAAAGTGAGAACCTTTTGGGGAGAGAACTGATGATTTGGGGAGCAGAGGACCAGGGATATGGATAGGTCCGTGAGGTTTTTTGGTAACTTGTGTGGGGTACTTCTGAGGCCTCCCCGTGACATTTCAGTGTAGATGGTTTGATTCAGGAGCTCCTAGATACAATCATAGAAGACAGATCCTGATCTGCAGAGCTCACAGCTGTGGGAGCAGCAAAATTAATGTTTAAGTTGTTTATTGTTAGAGGCAGGCAAGCAAAATGTCACGTATGAAAGATTTCTTATAAGGGTAATGCTGAAGTTTTGTTGGCAAACTTGGAAACTTATAATTGTCTTGTAGATCAAGCCCCTTCAGCTGATTTTATTTGGATTCCTCCCTCATTCCTGCGCTGCACTCCTCAGATGTTTCTGTGGCTAGATGCAGCATTGTCTGTCGATTGCTCAGTCAATAGACAGTCAAAGCAGCTGCCCTGTGCTGGATGCTAACAAGCACAGAGGCTGATCTTGCAGGCTCTCCTGATTGAATTTTGCTTACAGCACAACACTCAGTCACTTGGTAGGATGAGACCTCTAAATGGTCCCCATGTCTTTTTGTGCAGCTGTCCACGGATATGAGAGCTGTGCTAGGGAGGGATGCCCTTTGCAGGAGACTTCGGAGTATGAGAGAGACTCAAAAGTGGGGGGATTGTTGCTTGAATAAATGAACTCCAGGGTTTTATACCCTTCACCAAAAAGTCTGTCTGATTCAACAGAGATAAAAAGAATGGTGAAAATAAATTACATAATCTGGATTCTGAGGCAGTTCTGTTCTTTGCATGTGGTTTCTAGATCATCCTAGAGAAGAGCTAGTTCTCCATTAAGATCTGAAGAATATTGCATGTGAGATGTGATGTGTAATGTCTGTGGGCACACTGGTGAAGGCAGCTGGTAGCTCTCTTGCGGGATCACAGGATCTTGGAGGAGAAGCTGGATGCCTTCATAGCCTGCAGGGATTTGCTGTACAATGATTCCTGGTTTGAAGATTTAATCTGGGCTGATGCCAAGCTATCCAAGAGATCACCAAATCACAGAATCCTTAAGGCTGAATAAGACCTTTAAGATCAAAGATGTCAACCCAGCATCACCACCATGTTCACCATCAAGTCATCAAAACTTTGATTTCCTCTCCCTTTCAAATACTTCAGTTTATTTTTTAATGAACTCTAGTGGCTCTACTAATGTGCAAAAAAGAACACCCCAAAGGCCTCCAGTTCACATTGTCTGTTGGGTTTTAGGTGTTTTTAGGGCAGAAATTGTCTTTTTTCTTATCTTGGACAATGCCTTTTGTGTTCTTGGCACAAAACAGGTAGCAGCTACTGTGAGAATGCAGACTGCAAGTTTCTGCCCATATAGAGTGTGACCTGATTTCAGTAAAGTTGTCAACTTGCAGGTCCTAGGGTTTGACCTCTTAAAAATTGTTTCCATCACTTATTCAACAAAATACCTTACCTAGAAAATCTAGCACATGCCAGGTTTTGTCAGAGCAACCTACACAAAAATTGTTAGGTTTTCCTGATGTAGTATGAACTAGGTTAAAACACTGGAGCATTTACTTAAAAGATGATACTCTGGCATGTTTAAAAACAAAGATTCTTGCTCCTCTAATTTTAGCAAATGGAGCTGCTGCCCAGGAGCTCACAGTAAGTGATGACATTTTCTTGAATTCTCTAGGTCACACTGCCCTGTTTTTTAATTGATACCAAGATGGGCTTCTAGAAGCAGTCAGGTATTTGGTCTAAAAACCCCCACAAAAGCTCTTTGTCAAAATTAAATTTTATTTCAATAAGGGGTGTTGCCCAAAGTAGCACTGATGAGAAAACTGATAGTGGAAAAGAGCTGTAGAGTTGCTTGTAATTAAAGGCAGCTACATGGATGGCACAGCTCTTGCAAAGTGACTGCTTTAACCAGTTTTGCTTTAAATCTGTACAAATCACTGCAAGCCAAAAGCAAACTGTGTTAAATTAACAGCTTCCAACACAACAGAGCTGCTTTGGAGTGTGGCATCTGAGACCCCTGTGGCTCCAGACTTCGGCTCAGTGGGAGCCTGACATGCTTCCAGTTGTTGTTAGGCTCCTTTTGCATCCCTGATCTCCTTCCAGGGGTTCTCAGCTGTCCCATCTCATGTCATGTATGGTTGTCCAGAAGCTTTGGATGGTCAAAATGAGCTGAGTTAAGGGGGTTAAAGAAACCCTAAATCAAAACAAAATATTTTTTTTTAAAGCTAATGCAGATCACTTTATTAGACCCAGTTTAGGGACTGATTACATGAGCTCTTATGCTGGAGGATTGGAGGGAGCAGACAGCTTCAAAGGGGGTAAGAGATGGGGTTGGGGGGAGGGTGACATTCACAGGAGGTGACTGAGCAGCTGGGAGCAGTGCTGGGGACCTGAAATATGATTCTCCTCGAGCCAGGTCTCATAAGCTCTTGGAGATATATTTCACACCCAAGATAGCTCAGCTACCTTAGAAGGCATAAAATCAGGCTTCTGTGGTAGTGTTGGGAAAAAAAAGGTTTTAATAAAAGGCAAAATAACAAACTCTTTACAGAGAAAAACCGATCCAGGTGCAAGAGGCCCTCCTGCCCCTGGTAAAACACCTCACAAAAGCCATTAGTTTCTTTGTTCTCTTCTTTTTCTAGTAAATTGCTCAGGTGGGATTTTTTGGCTCCTATCCAATTACCTATCCTTAAGTTTGAGGTGAAGTCCCCCAGGCCTGTGAGATGGTTTTTCACCTAATTGAGGAGAGAAACTTATGGGCTTATTTCCTTTTTAAGGGGACAAAGGATAGTTTTGTCACTCCATCAACAGGGGCACATTCCTTTATCTAGCTGGTGAGATGCTATCCCTGGGCCAGCGAGGACAGTGGCTGGATCTCCTGCCAGAACCCCCTGAGAGGTGTCCCCCCACCAGAGCTGCTCCAGCAGCCCGTGGCTGAGGGCACATGGGTGCTGGGACAGCTTGCTGCTCCATCAGCTCGGTGCTCCTGCCCGGGTGCTCTGGGTGCTCCTGCCGAGCTTGACCAGGTGCCCTGGTTTGACATCACCAGGTGGTTGTTGTCTGAAGCAGATTTTAATCTTCCCTCAGAGTGCTCTGCTTTCTGAGGAAGATGAAGTAATCTGGTGAGCAACTGGGAACTGATCTCTGCTGATCTCACTAGAGCCAGGAGAGGACAATTTTGAAATGCTTTAAAAGCTATTTGAGTTTGTACCTGTTGAAAACCTTCTGGCTGCTCTCCCTTTTAATGTATTTTTTGCTTTCTAAGCTTCCTTTCCTCATCTCAACAACTTCCCTACATCTTTCCTGGCGCACAACATCTCTCTTGCATAGACAGCACTGCTCTTCTGGGGTTTGGAAGGAAGTGCAGGAGCATCACTGGGAGAGTATTGTTCCTTGGGCCAAATAGTTTCCCAGAAAAGGAAAGTCTTGAGCTTTTTCTGATTACCAACCTCTACTTAAAACACTTGGAGCACAGACAAACATGAGCAGCTCTCCTAGTGAGAGCCTCCCCTACCTACAGGAGACTGCTCTCTGCTACTGCAGTGTCTCATTGAGGCTCCAGATGCAGCTTTGCCACTTCCAAGGAGATAACCACAGCCTTTCCCAGTCTTTGAGTTAATGGAGACTGGAATTGCATGGATCTGCTTTGGGATGTCACTGTGATCTTTGTGTTGATTTCCCAGGAAGGGTGGCAACTTGGGACAACCCAGGATGTTTCTGGCAGCAGTGGCAGATGGCAGAATGGCAGCAGGTCCATCAGGGCAGGGTAGAGGTATGGTCTTTTCCGTGTGAAAGAAAGAAAAGCTGTGGAGCAATCTGAGCAGAGCAGCCATGGCATTACTGCTTTATCTAGGAGTCAGATTTAGAAACAGGATTTTGGTAATAAATACAGGCTTCATGCTAGCTACTAAAGCAAACACAGAGTAACAGAGATAAGCCTGCTGCATTTATTCATGGATCAGGATGTAATATAGAGGAGCACAGAAATACTTTGTCAGAGGAACTCTGCTCCTCTGGAGAGTACTTTTAATTGCAGTTCCCTCAGGGCAGCTGGACCCCATTTCTGAAGTGCTGCAGGGGAGAAAGAGCTGGTGACCTCTTTTGGCCGAGATCGAGGGCTCAGAGTCGAGTTACTGCTGCATAACAAGTGGCTGCTCCTTGCCTTCTGGTCTTGTTCATGTATTTGCTTTTAGCCATGGCAAACAGAGAATAATTTAGCTTGATTTAGAGGCACAGGTGAAATCTAATTGCCACATGTGTTCTGGAGGCTTGGAGTGAACACAGACTATTGCTGGGGCCTGGAGGAGTCTTGTTAAGCACAGCAGTTGTATCGTGACCCTATGTCTGCCTTCAGATGAGATAGGGCAAGGTGGTGCAGCAAAAGCAAGAGTGATGCTATTGAATCAACACCTGCCACCAGCTCCCTGATAGAACAATCCCTCTGCTTTGGGGCACAGGAGACTTGCAAGGAGAAGTTAATATAGGATTTAAAAAGTTTTACTGAGAGCTCTGTGTCCAGGAGACAGTATAAGAGAAGCAGAACAGGCAGAGAAGAGCTTAAAAAAGGAAGTAAAATATGTTATGATTTTGATATGATGGAAAAAATGACCTGTCAGGTAGGAGCTAGGTGGAGAATGAGGCTGCTATAGCATTAAAAAAAAAATATGGAGTGAATGAGGGCAAAGTGGTATGTCTGAAGCCAGCAGTCACCAGGTTGTGGTGTTGTCCATGAGCACTCAGCTTGGGTGGGGTTAATTTTTACAGTGGGTGAAGAAAGAGCATTTTAACTAAAAAGAGAAGAATACACTGATAAATCATCTGGGAAGGTTATAAACAGTCATTGGCAGAGTTTTCAAGAACAAGCTATATGAGCATGTGCCAGGGACAGGTTAGGATCCTGTGCTTCCCTGTCTTGGTGGGATCACTTAAATGATTTTTGCAGTGTCTGATTTGGCTGGAATGAATATCATCTTTCCTCCTGTAATCAGGAAATGAAATCATTAGTCATGGGAGGTCTGGGAAGACAACCTGAAATAAGGCAACACTTTTATTGTCTTGAGTCTGTTTCTGCTGCTGAGGATGCTGAGACTGAGAACCAGAGCGGTGGTGGTCCCTACACACAGGCTATGTCTGGGTTAAGGAGAAAGCTTTGAGATGAGGTTTAGGCAGAATTTTGACTGCTGATGCAGTAAAATGCATGTCTGTCGTGGTAAATCCTCCTCCCCATCACTGCTCCTGGTTGACCAGAGGCAAATGGATGTGGAGGGGTAGTTCTTTGGGCTCCTTTCAAGAAGTTACATCCCAGTGGCATGGTGGGAAGGGATTTCTGGGAGATCTCATATGTGCACTGCCTAAGTGGGCTGTGACTGAATGTGTTAACAAAAAGCAATGCAGATTGTTAAAAGGTATGTATTTCAGAGTTTCTGCCTCTCGGGTCCTGTCTTTTCTTTCAAACTTGATCCCTAGGCAAGTGGTGGGGCTGATCTCAGGGTTATAACCTCTGCAAGTAGGAAGGACTGAATTCAAGCCCAGGTTTGCTTTTGGTTTGCAGTAGATGATGCACAACACACATTGCCACATTGCTGTGTCCTAGATTTGGATAAGCAAGGAGTAAAAAGGTGCAATAAAGGTACCTATGTAAAGATAGGTATGCTGTGAAGAGAGCAGCTGTGAGAAACATCCTTGTCAGTTATCTCTGTTTCATGTATATGCAGAAGTAAGCAGTGCTTGGATGATGCTTGGATAGAAACAGCAAGCTATCAATCTTTATTTGATTTAATATGTCTTCCAAGCATTTGGTTTAACACTCAGGTGCACACATAGATATTTCTGAAGTGGGCTGTTAACCTGAATCTTAATAAGGTCAGCAGTCTTAGTGTAATCCAATAGAGCAGTACAAATGAAAAATGCTCACCTCAAACCGTCTTTATTTTCTTGTCATGTTGTATGTCCCAGTCAAAAGTTTGTTCAGTTAATAATAATAAAAGGCAGCATGAAAGAGAACTGTTTTCTTGGAAACTGAAAAGGTTGTGTAAGACTGTGAGCCTGTGAAATTCTGTCCTGGATTGAAACTAACCCCACCCATAGTAAAAAATTCTCAGGTGTAGTGTGTTGTCTCATCTCATTAAGAATGTAGTCCTGTTTCAGGTCCCAGCCCCTCCTAGGGTACCACTAATAGAGGGAACATCAGTAAATTAGGATGGTTTTAAACAGCTGAGATGATTTTGAAAAAGGAAACATTTCTGGCCTGGTTGTTTTTGAAAGCAAATGCCCTAGTCTCAGCAAAACACAATTTTCTGCCCAGTAACTCATATTGGGCTGTGTTTTGGGTTTGTGGGGAAACGAGGTTAATAACACCAGGATGTTTTTGCTGTTGCTGAGCAGGGCTCACGCAGAGTCAAGGCCTTTTGTACTCCTCACCCCACCCCATCAGTGAGTGGGCTGGGGGACCACAAGGAGGGGACACAGCTGGAACAGCTGACCCTGCCTGACCCCAGGGATATCCCAGACCATGTGGTCTCATGCTCAGCACTTAGAGCTGGGGGCAGGAGGAGGAAACGGAACTGTTCAGAGTGGTGGTGTTTGTTCTTAGAGGCCTGTGTGATGTGTGATGGAGTCCTGCTTTTCTGGAGATGGCTGAACTGCCTGCCTGCCCATGGGAAGTGGTGAATTCCTTGTTCTGCTTTGCTTGTGCATGTGGCTTTTGCTATTAAACTCCCTGTATCTCATCCCTCAAGTTTTCTCATGTTTATGCTTTCAATTCTCTCCCCCATGTCACTGGTGAGGCTGAGCAAGAAGCTGTGTGGGGCTGAGCTCTGCTGTGGCTAAACTGTGACATGTACAAAATACTTGAGGTATTCAGGTCTGGTGGAAACAGCTGGGAGGACATGTAGAAATAGCATCCAGGATGGCTGGAATGGATGCTCACTAAATGCCTCAGTCAGATCTGGAGAGGGCAGTGATGAAGGGAAGGCTCTTATCTGCTGCCATCACCATCTGCTGTTTTGTCTGTTTCAGAGTCCCACCTAGAGATGTCCCCACAGACCTGTCAGAGCTAAGAATATCTGGGCTCCTCCATGCTTTCTTCCTGTCTTATTCCATGTCAGTCTTCCTCTAGTATGTCTTTTAATAAACCATGTCTGAAGGGAGAGGGATGGCTAAAGATGGTTTTGAAGTGAAAGATGATCCCTCTGGGGCAGCATGGTCAGAGAACCAGAGGGAATGATCCCAGAGTGCTGCTTCAGCTGTCTCCTGCCTTCTGGGAAGGCAGGACAGGAGCTGACAAGCTTTTAGTTGGAATTCTCCTGATCTCTTATGGTGTGGGTATGTTGATGTGCTTAGGACTTAGAACCAAGGAGTTTGCATAATTAATACCATGTTTTTCTGTTGCCTTTATCTGTCATCTTGTTACCACCAGTTACATGAAGATCACGTGCAAATAGGATGAAACATCAGCTGTACTTCAGCAGGATTTATTTTTACGAGTAGATTTTAATGAAGTTATTGCATTGCATCGACCCATTGCTGGTTTTCACTTGTCTTTGCTGCATTTCAACGTGTTACTGCTTAGGGGTAAAGCTGTTTAACTGATCTCCAGTTGCTCTTCAGTGTTTCTGTTACATTCAGCAGTGTGTATTACAAATATTTTTCACCACTGAAGAAGAGGCAGCTGTAGCAGATTAAGGAACTGGGTTGGTATGAAAAGAGACAAGGGTGGAGAGGAAATATGCTTGGCACTTGTGGTTTCTCACAAGTCTTTTTTCGATGGAAAGCTGATTTCTCTCTCCTTTTTAGTGCTGCTCTTCAAGTTGAAATGGAGAGCTGGAAACAGAGAAATAAGTGATTGCTTTGGAGAAATGCTCTTACCCATTTGTGATTTGACCTTGTGCCAGTGCTGCTAAGTCATTAACCAGTGAATTGACTAAAATGACTCCTATGAATCACTGAAATCACTCTTAAGATGGCAGCTTGATTTTCTCCTTTGTGCCTTGCCTATTGCCACCTTCCCTTGGACTCTGGCTTTAAGCTGTAGTGCTGTAGCTGTCTGCATGTCGTGACAGCCTCACCTGTGTGACCCGAGACCCAGCTGTGTCCTGGTTACTGAACAGCACTAAATAACAGGTAGGAAAAAGTGCCAAAAAGCAGAGTAGACATAGGGTGTGATGAACCCCTGTGGCTGGCTTGTCAAAGCAGGCTGGGGCTGTCTGGTTTGCAAAGGAGCTGAGAAAAACAGGCTGGGAGAATGGTGTGGAAATACTGCAGGGGGTGCTGAAGGTCAGCTTGGTGTCCTTTGGTCTTCTCCCTCATCCAAGAACAGGGGAAATGCAGGGAAAATGGAGGTTTAGTGAGTCTAACAGCAGTGAAGAGCTGTTCCTTAGGTCTGTTTACTATGGGCCTTTACTGAGGCCAGGAGCTCAGCATCTTCCAAAAGCATAGACACCCACATGGGTGATGAAATTCCCCATTTCAGGGCAGAAAAAGATGGTATGGAATTTGTGTGTATCCTCTTTCATGGGAAATGCCAGTGAGGGCAGATGCTTCCCTTTGCAGGGGGTTGCTCAGGGCTGGGCTTCCCGAGCAGTCTCCCAGCCCATCCCATCCCAGCTTGGCAAGTGGCTGCGGGCTCAGCATCACCTGGGCTGGGCAGACACCTGCAAGGCTTCCAGGTGTGCCTCGTGCTGAGAGCAGAGTTTGTGCATTAAAGCTGTGCTGTCTGCTCAGGTGGAAGTCTAACAGAGAGCTTTCTGTAGGAACAGAGCCAATGAGCCAGACCTCAGAAATATTTAAAATGCATTTGACCTTTTAAAACTTCCAGCATGACTCTTTTTGTCTCAGCTTTTCAGTAGCCACCGTGGCACTTGAAGCTAACCACACTTGTGATCTGTCTCAGGAAAACAGCGTTTGTGACAGGCGCCTGTCTGCAGAGCCCATTTTGGCTGTTGAATCCACCTGTTTGATCCCTTGGGAGCCTTTTAAGCCCTCAAGAAAGGAAGACAATTATTTGGAGGCTTATTTAGTAAGCTAGATTGACAGACAGAGGTTTTGCAGACCCCCAGACCCCTCACCTCAGGCTTGATGCAGGGCCACCTCCATTCCCAGAGCTGCTGAGGGCTGGTGATCCATCCTGCTGTGCCTGCTGTGTGCTGGGATCGCACGGATCCTGTGGCCAGTCCCTGTGAGCCCTGGGCAGGCAGTGGGTGCTGCTGGCATAGGAGGACAGCTTCGATAGATGACATCTCATTTTTCCAAACATGAGTTAAAAAGTTTCAAGCTATTCAGTTTGGAATGTTGTGTTGTTTTCCTGCTCCAGTTTTTCTCTTTTTCCCTTTTTCCACCTTTGCTGCCTGTTTAGTCTCTGAGCTGCAGGGCTGGAAGGCAGGGAGAGCTTGGAGTTGGTGCTCAGGCTGCAGTGCACCCTCTGTCTCTGCCAGGCCACCTCCAGAGCCATCCCTGCGGGCATCACCGACAGATGGGCGATGCCTAAACAGCAGCTTTGTGTTAATTGAGTTAAAAACCAGCGCAATCTCATAGAGTAAACAGGATTTCTTAGCTCTGGAATGACTTTCTTTTCTTGTTCTCTCCTCACATTGTGTTATGTTTTGGTTGGAAAAAAAAGTAGAAAAATCAAAACTCAAATTTAGTGAATTTTTAAACTTTTTTTTTTAAAAATGCTTCCTTTTTGAGGTAAAGAAAAAAGCAAATGTTTCCTCTGACAGCTTGGAATACTGTGATTTAGCCACTTCCAGAAAACTTGTAACTTTCTTTTGAACTGTCATAATTTTTTATTTAGTTGAGCCAGGAAAGAGTAATTTCAGTTCTGTGCCTTGATGTATTTGCCAGCGTGGTTGCCATTATTTTCTCTCTTTGATAGAAGCAATTGTCGTGTTACTTTCTGCCCTGGGAGGCCTCAGCTGCCACAAAGGGCTGCAGTCTGATGGGATGTCAAACCTCACAGCGCTTGTTATGCGCCCGTGACTGGCAGCATCTGTGCACTTGCAATGACATCTCTAAATCCATCCAGGATACAAAAGTACTCTAAAATTGTAGCCTTTATGTGTGTGTGTGCTGTATGTTTTATTTATAAAGCTTTTAGAGATAGCAGCTTGTTCTCTAATTTATTTTGGGTTGGTGAGGAGGAGGAAATCTCATTGGCAAGATAGGGAATTTGCATTCTGAATTTAAAAGGGATGTAGAAAAAAAAAAGAATTAAAAATTTTTCTAAGGTTCTGGGACATGTTTGTGTGGATAATAATGCTTCCAAAATGATAATGGACTGTGTGTCATCCATTTGTAGAACTGTAGAAGCTGCTATGATAAATAAAATATGTCACATTTTAAACAGCATGGGGCCTCTGAGTGTCACTCATCAGATACAATTAAACATGAGAATAATTGCCTGCCTGCTAAGTGAAAAGTGACAATGTCACAGTGCCATGTTCAGCTTTTGTTTGCTCTGGACACTTAGTTAAGGGCCTGGCCATGTTTGAGGAGGAGCTGTGAAGCCAAAGATGGGTAAATGTGCCAGACTCTCTGAAGAGGCAGAGCTGTGCTGTTGTGATTCAGTGTTTAAGACCTCTCTTAGGTATTTGTAGGGGCTTGGCCATGCCTGATGCTGCTGGATCCTTGTTCCCTGCTGGGTGTGGACTCCTTGCAGCCCGAGCACCAATCCACTGTTTCTTCACAGCAGTCACATACACCTCACCGGGGTGGTGTTGTTGGGTCTTTCCAGCCTGACAGTGAAGTCTTTTGCTCTTGAAGGATGTCCTAGTTTAGAAGAGGAAGAGATATTCAAAGACATGGCCCCAGGCCTTGGGAACCTCTAGCAGCATTTCTTTTGCACAGTTTTGGAGGTGGATCAGGACCTGCTAGAGGAGACCTGGAGGAGGGAGGGAGATGCAGACTGGCTGATCTCTGGGGTCAGTGCCATGTCTGTGTTTCTGTTCCAACCATGGTGTGACTGCTGCTGTCTGGAAACTAAACTGGTGTCAGAGATGTGGCAGGCTGGATGGTTTCTACAACTGATGGAAAGACATCCTTTTTTTACTCAGAATATCCTTTTTTTTACTCAGCCCTGGCCTGTTTCTCTTTGCTTCCTTTTGTTTCCAGTTCCTGGCATGTGTTGGTGCTAAAATTAGAGCTCTGAATTGCTGTCTGCTCATTAACTAATAATAGGCAACTCCTTAGATGCAGATCATGGATAAGTGCCTATTAGCCATTCCAGGTTTCATTGTCTGCAAATACTTTACTGGAGACAATAAATGTTTCCATGAAATTACTTGAAAATTGCTTTTGGGATCCAGGTGTTGTAGTCAGATGTGAGGGGAAATGCCTATTTTTTTGTTTGTTCTCTTTTCCTTTGAGCAGGTCTTGGTTACTTCTAAGTATTTCTGTGCAGATTTAAAGTGCTCTCTCTTCTGTGTGGGTCTCTAACACAGCTCTATACTATATGAAGATTTCCATCTGCATGAAGGTTTGATGAAAAATACAGTTGTAATGCCAAAATTCTGCTTGCATTTTGGGACTTTAAAATAAGCCTCCTTTCAGGTAATGAAAGTTCCCATTTGCCTTCAGCTATGTAGTAACCTAATGCCCAAGGTTATGCTGGTCCAGCAGAGGATATGAGCACTCCTATATCTTACTAGTAAGATGATGAAAGTATGATTAAATAAATTACTCTGGCTTTTGCAAGAATGTGTTATTCTGCAAGGTGCATTAACAGATAAACTTAACTCCTAATCATAACTTCATGGTGGGCACTGTGCTCAGGAGCCAGGCTGGCTATGGGCGGGACAGTCATTTAATGTTATTTTCCTCTCTTGTGTGTTCTTTCCATGTTGAAAGTTCCCTGGAGAACCAGTTTCTTGTGTTTGGCAGCGAGTGCACACAGGGCTTGTAGACTCTGCTGGGGTATGGAAACACAAGGGGTCAGGGCATGGGTTGGACTGCCACTGGACAGGATGGTGGCAGTGGCAGCAACCTCAGGGCTGTGGTACTTTATCCCAGGAAGATTTTGCATCTCTGAACTATGAGCTTGCTTGGACATTTTGCTTCAACATCTTGTCTGGGTGTTACGAGGAAGAAAATAAAACTGGTGGTGAGCACTGAGCCAGTCTAGATCCTTTGGTCCTTTTGCTTTCAGATTTTGCCTCTGTAGCTGGAAAGATGCTACTGCTGCCCAAAAGTTAGCAGCAGTGTCTTCCTTTACTGATCTGTTAGAAGCCTCCTGATCCCAGGGCAGGACAGCTCCTTTGCTCCACGCCCACACAGACTCCCTGCACACCTATGACTGGAACACTGCTTGGCCTGCTGGGAGTGCCACCAATATTGCTTATCAGCCCAAGATCTGGCTTTAAGTGTACGAGTCCAAACATCTCAAATGCAGACACAGCCATTAGCCTTAAAGGTCAGCACTGAAGCCTTCTGTGTACACAGTGCAGGAGCTGTCTGTGTTAGGAAGTTCTCATAAAATTAGAGGGTGATAAAATGAGCATTAGCTGGGAGTAAATGGATTTGCTGGATTGTGCCCAGTAAAACAGTGAAGCTGAGGCTTGTGTCTGTCTGAGCAGTGCCAAGCCAGGGCATGGCATTGTGTTCTGTCAGGCTGCTCTTCATCTGCCACCCATGGGAGTCATTCCTCTTCGTGTGCAGCTGGGACCTGTCTGAGTCCCATGGGCTCTGAGCTCCCCCGGGTCCCCATGGCTGGTGTGCAGCCCTTGGGGCACATCCATCAGCTGACTCAGCTGTGGCCACTGATGTCACTTTAGAGGAGGCTTCTTTTGGTCTTGATTGTGATCCTTGGGGATTGCTGCACCTGGAGGCAGCACTGTGGTTTGGCCCAGGACTCAGAAGCATCAGGACCCTCTTGGATGTACTTTATGAGAGGAGGAGGGGGAGCTGCTTGGGCTGATCCTGCTTTCCCAGCTGTCCACTGCAGTATGTGTGGCTATCACCTTTCTGTGCTTGGCTGGACAAGATTTTAGGCTGACCTCCTATGGAAATGAAGCTGAGAGTTGCAGTCTGTGCCAGAGCATCTGTCATTCTGCTTGGAAAGAAGAAGGCCTGCACATGCACAAAAAAGCTAGTTGCAGTTAAATTTCACAGAGGGGCAGTGGTCAGTGGTCTCAAAGTTTCAGTGTCCCAGCAGGGGTAGGTGTGGAAGAGCTGCTCTGATGTGCTCCCATAAGGGCAAGACTGCACAGAGAGCTCAACACTGATGGATACTCCTGCCACAATTTAGAATCTTAGTGTTATTTAAATTGGAAAAGACCTCTAGGCTACTGACTCCAGCCATTAACCCAACACTGCCAAGTCCACCACTAAAACATGTCCCCAAGTGCCACATCTACGTATATTTTTAATACCTCCAAGGGATGATGACTCAATCACTTCCTTGCACATTTCACTTGTTGTTAAGCCATGAGGGAATCTTGCCACAGCGTAGCAACAAAACTCCACTGGTTTGGGGCTTTGTTCTAGGTTATTTTTCTTCACTGTGTAAGTCAAAATGCCAGTGACAGTGTGTGTGGAATGCTGGCTGAGCTTGGACTGCCTGTGCTGGGGGTGGCCGGCAGGGAGAGCTGAGGCTGGAGCTCTGGGCACAAGCATCAGCAGGTGACATCAAGGGTGTGCACCTGAGGGAGGGGAAAAAGGCTTAGAGGGGAACCTAAGATCAGGTCCTCCTGATTTTCGGTAAGGTCAGGCTGGATTGCCATCTATAAGTTTTTTTAATATTTTTTTTTTTTTCCCAGAGAAGAGTCTTGTCACTTTTTCCTCTCTCATTGCTGCTCTTAGTTGTAGGGCTATGCTATCAACTCTAAGGAGCCTGAAAAAATGGATATTTATTTTTCTTCTTGGAGATCCTTTGCCTTTGTCTTTTGGAAAGCCCAGACCATTTCCATGATCCTGACTCCATCACAGGCCTGTGAAAACTTGTGTCTGCACAACCAACAACCAGAGGGGACATCACACTGCAAACATGAGAAGCTGGGACAGCGGAGAGGAGAGGTACTGGGCATTGCCATCTGCCTGTCAGAGCCTGCTGGGAATGCAATTGTGCTCCCAGACTGGTCAGAGGACATGGGCTGCATCAGCTTCAGGTTTTTGAGCTGTCTTTAAGAGACACCACTTCTCTCTGAATTTAGGGTGGTTTGGGCAGGTGGTTCTCAACTCCAGTCTAATAAATGCAGATATAAAGCTCTCAAAAAAACCCAAAAAACCCACCACCAAAAAAACAAACCCTTAAAACTTTAGAGGTGAATTTGTACCAAATTGATGGGGTGATTTTGCTCCTGGAACTCCTGTGTTCCTGTAGGAGCCCTGAAGCCAAATTTGATGAATTGGCAGAACAGGGTCTTCATCATTGTTACAGAAGAGGATTTAGGTACCTAAATCACACTGCTGCTTTCAAAATATTTTTCCTTGTTACTGCGTGGTTTTGATAAATTTTGTCATCAGTAAATGGAACTTTTTTTGAAAACATATCTGAACTATAACAAATGCCCTCTTCTTCTGAAAAAAAAAAGGGCTGGAGCTGAATGGAAAGAAAAGTAATAAAATACTGACAAGCTCTATTTTTAATGCTGATAGAATTCCTCCATGCACAACTTCATTAATCTTATTTTCACCCAATTTTTAAAATCTTGATGTTTGAAAGTGGCATTGGGAATAGCCATGCTTTATCTGGAAGAGGAACCCAAATGAATGTGTTCCTCCTCTTGATGTTGCCAGTGATCCTTGAGATCAAGTGCTGTAAACATTGGTTTGAGGATTTGAAGGGCTGGATGATGGGGAGAGCAGGGGCTTGGGGTTTGGGATGGAGAGTAGAGCAGGCAATGTTTGTTCCCTGGCATCTGATCCTGCATGGGAGCCTCTGGAGGGACATGGTCCCTCACCAAGATAAGTGAACTTTGCTTTGCTGTAAGGAAAGTGAAAAACTGAGAGGTGCAGCCCTTATCATAGCTTTAACTGTCATAAATATTTCCTTCTGTCTTGGGTAAAGGAGGGTTTGGAGCAGTTTTTATTCACAAGGCTCTGCTGGTCCCTGAGAAGTTTTCTATGTGGGCATCCTACAGCAGGCATGCCAGGGAACAGGGCACATATTTTTCTTAATTTCATGGAGATCAAAGAAAGTCACATTTGAAAAAACTGTGTGAAGATGAAGGTTTTTCAGAATTCAAGGTCAGGATTAGGTGTAGGTTTTCACGTCACATCATCTCCCTGCATGTTTTCATGTCAGCAGAAAAACAAGAGTGAGGCTTTCCGACCTTGAAAGAAATGCCTGAGGGAAAAACTTCTTCATGAAATTTTTAATACTCTTCCTAGTGACTTTTTTTTTTTTTCAAACTGCTGTAGCACGATACAGGTTTGAACTAATGAATGTCACGCTCATATGGGGCAGTTCCAAAAATGAAAGACCTTGAGTGACTGAACGCTATTATTGCACTATTTGAAGATGTTATCAACATCACCTACATTTCTGACTTTCAAGTGTCTCAGTATCTTATAGTTAGCCTTTCTGATGCATGAGAGGCACAATCTAGATCTAGTTTTAAACCCATCACACAAAACTTTACCCAAAAAAGAAAAGTATGTAAGGAGAGTATTAAATGCCTATTATTTTTTTATTTAATTGTCATTTGCGCTTTCATTTAAAGTAGTGTTGCTAAAGGCTGTTCTCAACAGCAATGTCCTTCTCAGATAAGATGGAAAGTAGGGATCATTTTCAGATCCCTTTGAAAACCAGTTTTTGGAGGTCTTTGGAAGACATCAGTTTGTCATTGTGGTACAACTGTGGGTGCATTTTGTGCCTTTAGCAAAGCACCTCAGTCATACCACTTGTCTCCTGGAGAGGGAAGACATCCTTCCTATCAAACGTTCCCCATGGTGGATGTGGTAATTTCTTGGGGGAGGCAGCAGACACCAGGTCATGTCCTCCTCCAGTGAGATGTTCAACTCTGGCACAAAAAATTGATATATTGAGCTGCTCCAATGGGGCTCTGTTGCTGTCAGGACAGGTGTTAGGGTTGGAACTGAGTCCAAGTTAATGATAATATATTTCCTGATCTCAGTGAAGACAAGGTTGTCCCTCTCTGTTTTGGGTAGGAGTATGAGGATGTAGGGGTCACCTTTCAAGCACAGCAGGTGGTGTGCAGAAGGCACTGCTCTGGGCCTGGGCCAGTTAATCCTGACTCTGCCACTGGCTTTGTGGACCACTGAAATTAGGTTACAGCACTTACTTCAGTCTCAGTTTCTCCAGAGAAATTTCTCTCAGTGTAGAGATTCAGCCACAGTTTCTAGTTCCCAGACTACACAACTTCCTAGATTCATGCTAATATTTTGCCTTTGTTTCTGCTTTTATTTCAAGACCATTGGATTAGCTGTGTCTCTTTAAAAGTCTCCCTGGCTATTTTTTGTCTTGAAGTCGTGCAGAATATCTCTGTACTAACATTAATTTTCCTCCTCCATATCCCTTCCCCTGCTGCTTCGCGGGTTAGCAAAACTTTGCATGAATATCAGTCAGGATTTAAAAAGCTGGAAGAAAATGTGTCCTGCCTGAAAGCCACTGAAGTGAATGGGGGCTTTTAGAACTGGATAGAGCACGGTGTACTCAGGACAAAACTGATCTGTTCAGCGATGCAGAGGCATGTGCCAGCTGGGGCAGGTACCTGCTTTGGTGAGCTGCAGTGTGGTCCCTGGACACTCGTGCCAGGGAGGGGCAGAGTGCAGTGAGCTGTCATGTCTGGTGCAGACTCTTCTGCAGCTTCACAGCTCCTCAGTTTGAGCTCACTTCAGTTTTTTGAGCTGCACTTCTACAGTGATGTGCACAAACTACACACCCACACCTTTGCGCTACAGAAGAATAAGATCTGAGGAGTTCTGGCTATTTGACACAGATGTATATGACAATGGACAGTAATATCAGCAACACCACAGACTTTGTAGTCGTGAATCCCCTCTTGCCTTGGGAGAAGAGGTGCTTAACCTGCTTTAGCAAGTCACAGCAGACAGTGCAGCATCTTTATTTAGGGGGTCTGCGCTGTCTGGGATTCTTCCATGCCAGAACTGATTCATCTGTGGTCTTGTGTGGTATTACTTGCAAGCAGAGAGAGGATGTTGTAGGACACACATGGACTTTTGATTGACAGGGGAGACAGTTTAACGGAAAGCTGCACCCAGAGCCTCATGGACAATCCCTGCTTGGAGGTGCTGGTGGAGCCTTGCCTGGAGCCCATAGCCTGTGGCTGCACAGGAGGTCCCTCCAGTACGTGGTGTGCAGCTGCTGCAGCAGAGCCCAGGCAAGCTGCTCTCTGGTTCTGCTGCTAGGAGATGTTTCTCCTCCCCATTTTAGTGCCTTTACCATCCAAGAAGGCTATTTTAGTAAAATCCCCATGTCACTGCACTCAGCTTATAGTGCAGGGCTGTTGTGCTGGGGCCCAGAGCCAGAGCTTCCCAGTCTCCTTTCTGCTGAGCAGCGCTATCTCTTCTACTAAGGAGACATGGAGGGGCCTTGGGTTTTTCTTGGCAACACCTCATGTAGCAGCCAGTGCAGGGTGTATTGTCAAACCCCAACCACAGCCCCTTTTTCTTTGTGTGGCTGCCCAGCAAAATGTCCCAGGGTGGTCTGGCAGGGTTGAGAAGTTTTCCACCAGCCATGTCCTGAAGCTGTTTGCAGCTGGAGCTGGAAAATTGAATTAAAACAATGAATCAAGCCAACTACAGAAAACATCTTTTTAGTGGTTGGCAAGGTGGTTTTGTGATGTGAGTCTTGGACTCTCAGTTCCCTTTTATTTTCATAAAAACGTGGAATCAGAGAATCACAGACTCATTTAGGCTGAAAAGAAATCTAAGATCACATTAGCCCAGCACTGTCAATTCCACCACTAAACCACATCCCTGAGTGCTACACCTTTAAATACCTCCAGGTGTGGGGACTCCACCACATCCCTGGGCAGCCTGTTCCAATGGATGACAGCCTTTCCAGTTAAGAAATTTTCCAAATATCTAAGCCTCCTCTGGTGCAGCCTGAGGCCATCTTCTCTGGAGCTATCACTTGGTACTTGTGGGAAGAGGCTGACCCCAGCCTTGCTACAGCCTCCTTTCAGAAGGTCTGCCCTGAGCCGCCTTTTCTCTGGGCTAAACGCTCCCAGCTGCCTCAGCTGCTCCTGGTAACACTTGTGCTCCAGCCTTCCTGTGGCTTTCCTACCCTCTTTCCCTCCAGTTCCACATCTATACTTGTCCAGCCTGGAACAGGCTGTAATTATTTAAGCACAGCTGGTACTAAAAATGAAGGTTGTGAAACACTGGGAAGGGGTTCCTGTGCCCCCTAGAGCAGCCACCAAGGATATGGTCCAGTCCCTCGCTCTGACAAAAGTCTTGCAGACATCTTGGTGCTCACTGATTGCACCAGGGCTGGTGTTTTCACTTTGGCCAACAGTTCAGAGGGATCAGCCCACAGGCGCAGAGTTTCTCTCATTTTGCTGTCATTGAACAACAAAGTCCTCTAAAGATAAGATAGAAATTACCAGAAAAAAAAAAAAAAGGACTGCGGAATCTGGTTCGGTCATATCTTCCTTTTTCTATAATTTTCCTCTGAAGTAGTTCTAGCAAGAAATTTAATCCTAGTCTGCACAAGCTGTGGTTTTGTGTAGAAAGTATAATTCAACAAAGGAATAAATATCCAATAAACTTGTTTTAAAATAGACACACAGACTGGTTGTGCCTGGGTTATTTTAGACTGTGTTTTTCCACACATTTTGCAATGGCAGAAGAAAATATGATTTATAATTCGATGAAGATTGTTTTCATCTGAACATTTCTGATTTATTTTAAGTTTACCAGAAAGAAATGCAGCTTTAGTTTCCTTCATTAAATTGAAAGTCAGGTTGGAAATAAATAGTATTGTCAAAAGGAGAAAAAAGTTCAGTGGTTAAAGAACCAGAAAAAAAATTTTTCTGCATACAAAATAATACCTGCTTTTTTTTTCATAAGGAAGGAAAAATATTAGATACTCTCACTTTAAAAATTCCCATATTTGCAAATGTCTTTTCTTCACCAAGAAATAAATGCTAATGGATATTCTAAGAATTTGGTTACTCACTAATGCCTCATCATTCCAGTCAAAATGCTCAAGAACTTCTGCTGCTCATAGTAAAATAGCCCTGGCAATCCAAAAATTACAACCCATTATAAAACAACACAGTACATTTTAGTAAGTTAAAATTCCTCTTTCCATAGTGGAAGGTCAGCCTTTTATTTGTTCTGTGGAGAAGCCAATATCAGAGTTGTTTCAAGGGTATAGAAACCACTGGACAGAGAGTGAGGGTTTTTTCCTGGGTGCAAGAGATCATACTCCAGTTAGACAGATTTTGTGCAAGCATGAGGTAAGTTCCACAAGTGGTTGCATAATCTGGGTACTTGATAAGTGGCTATTTTTCAAAGAATAAAAATTAATAATGTGAAAATAATAATGTGAAATTAATTTAAATACCTGAAGAAAAACTGTATTTTTCTCATTGATAAAAATTACTTTGGTTACAAAGTAGTTCTGGTTAAGATGTGGTGTGAAAAGTTCTGTAAACAAATCAATATTTAATAAGGGTGAAAGGGAAGCTGATGAATGTGATTATCTGGGCATTAGGAAATGCACCAGTTGTTGAGGGAAGATAAAACCAGAAATTAAAAAAAATCTGTGAAGGAGGTTAAGGAGCTGGCTGCCCTACAAAAATAACATTTATGTCTTTAAACCTGATTAAATGACACCTCAAAAAAATCTATTATCATTTTGCAGCAGTGATCAGCTAGGATATGATTTTTTTTTGCCCCAGAGTTAGTGAAGTTTTATATCCAACATCTAATGTGGTGTCTGAGACACCTGCTGAGATGGAAGTGCCTATTTCACTTCATTACCATTAAAAGATCTCTCAGTGACAGACTACACAAATGCTGGATAATGCTGAGATTAATCCCTCTCCTGCAGCATTGCCAGGAGCAAGAATTCTTGGGCCGTTATGAGTTTGGGTTAAAAACCATCAGATTTTAGAGGAAAATGCTAATGATGGTCACCTTGGTTTGATTGTCCTCATGTCCTCCAGGTTTCTTCCTAGGCAGAAAGGACAGAAACTTCCTTTATAATAAGAAGAAATAAAAGCTAAAGTTTACCCTTTAACACTTGGAGCTGCAACTTAAGACTTTATGGACGAATCTGTGCTGCCACTGGCCCCTGATTAAATTCCAGTTAATTAAATAACCATAACACCTCTCTGTTTGCCCACAGTGAGCAGTCTGGGGGTGCCAAGGGCAGGGTGAAGTCTGTCTCTATCAGCTGTTGTGTCTGCCTGGGAGAATACAGGACTTTTCACATTAAAGATGGAGGGGGACAGGAGTAGGAGGATGTTCCCCATGGAAAAGGTGCCACCATGGGCTGGTGTCCTGCCGGGACACTGCGGGCAGTGCTGGCTGAGCCCTGCTCCAGAGCCCGGGGGTGTAGCAGGGAAGGCTGTGCTGTCACAAAGATGCAGTGTCCTGAACACAAGTGCCTTTCATCACCCAGAGGTCCTGGGAAGTCCCAGGGTGTCTCTAGCAGAACCCAGGTCTGTGCAGACATTGTGACGTGCCCATCAGCCCTCTGCAGACACCCTGAGAACCCTGAGAACACCTGAGACTGGTTAGAGAACTAAAATGAACCCTAAACCACCAAGGACTATGAGGGGAGTTTATACACTCAGTGTAAATGTAAGCATCTGAAATGTAGGCTTCTTAATCTAAAATTGAATCATGACCAAGCTCCCACCAACATCATTCTGCAATGGGCACAGCATGACTGCTGTGGTTAAGTGAAATGTGCTGTGTTTGTCAGGAGAGCTAAGTGACCTTCCAGACAAACCTTTCTCCACTCCAAGTAGGTAATCCTATCAGCAGGTGTCCTAGGGTAAGGTTATGATGCTTGTATCCCCAGTCGTGTGTTCTGTTGGTGCTGGATGTTATGTACTGTGTCTTCATGACTGGCTCTGAAGAGCACGGTTTGTTTTGGTTTGTTATCAGCCTGCTCCCCCAAGGCTGGCGGGACAGAGAGACGGGACAGTACATAGTGCAGCTTTGCTTTTGGCTTTGCTTTTTGCTGCTTTGCTTTGCTCTTGCTCCTGCTTCGCTCCTGCTTTGCTCCCGCTCTGCTTTTGCTTTTTGCTTCTCTTAGTTTAGCTAAGCAGTCCAGATTTTTCCCTGGACTGTTTTTTCCCTTCCGTTTTTGGAACCATCCAAACCTGCTCCGGACTGGGACCTGGGAAACACCGAGAGTTTGCATCTTGTGGCTGCAGCAGCCATCCCCAGCGCTGGAGGGAGCAACAACAGAGCGACCACTCCCAGGAAAGACTTTCTGAATTTGTCATCCTTTTCAGATCGGTGAAAGTGTTGTCATCTGGTATTGTTCATTTTGTGTGCTGGGGGTGTTTTGCTTGTTAAATAAACAGGTTCTTTCCACTTCTCTCCGAGGAATCCTTCCCGAACCAGTGGGGGAAAGGGGCTGTGTGGGTTTGTTTTCTGAGGAAGCTCCTTTGGAGGTTTTCTCCCAGATTTGCCCTAATCCAGGACAGCAGGCCTGTTTCCAGTCCTGGCTGCTGGATACTTTTCAGCTGTAAGATGGAAAAGGGAAAATCTTTCTAGTATGCCCTGAACAGGAAGGGAAACATGAACTCTGACCACCTGGCTTACCCCAGCAGATGTGTGGGAACTTGCTGGCACAGTAGCTCTGTTTTGTGCCCTCACCTCTCTCTTACCTTGGTCAACACCTGACAGCTGGACACGAGGGGTGGGTGGACACCATGGGCTTGCAGAACATGTAGGGTGGTGAAGGAGTTGTTTTGCATGAGCCATCATCTGAAATCCTGTATTTCTTCAGTTGCCTTGTGATTAGCAGCTGTAGTTCAGATCCTTTGTCACACTTTAAAAGTGCTCTTAGCCTCCTGGAAAATGACTTTGTGGGGTCAGTGCTGCCATGTTCACTCTTCTCCTGAGGCACCCATGAGAGGATCCTTCACCCCAGGTGCCTTTTTGGGTTCTCCCTCTGTGGTAGATGCTGTCCCAGCATTTCTCACTGCTTTTTTTTTTTTTTTTTTTTTTTTTTTTTTTTTTTTTTTTTTTTTTTTTCCCCCTGGTCCCTTGCTGCACACTGGGCTTTGGCTCACTCAGATGCTGACAAGTGCTTTGTGTCTCAGTGTTTCGCTTGACTGTGGATGAGCATATGTGCATATGTGTATGTGCATGCAGGAGGAAGAAATGGTGTTCAAAATTCACCAACTTTGAACTTCATATTACTGCATGTAAAACAAACCCCAAAATCATTTATTTCTAGGCTTCTGCCTTGATTCCCAGCTTTTGATTTAATCTTAAAATATTTAATGATTTCCTTGGCAAATGACACTGAAATTGGACAGATGGTTTAAACTTAGCTCTCTTCCCTGGAGAAAAGCTGCTCAATTAAAAAAACTGTAGCTCTCACACATTCAATTCATCCTTATCAGGCTGTCCCAATTAATCCTTTAAATGCAGTGTTACATAACGTGGGATCCTCTCTCCCTCATTTACTTTTCCATCTTGTCATTATTTCCTCTCTGTTTGCTTACCTGTGCGGCGCTGTTGGGAGTCAGGAGAGAGCTGCTGCAGGAGGAGAGGTGTGGGATATTTCTGAGTCACATCTCTCGGAGCAAAGGCAGGGAGGTGCACAGCCATCACACCCAGTTGCTCATGCTTTTACTCTCTGATGTTATTTTTCTCCTTGGGCAAATGATTTTTGCAAATTCTTCAAACAGCAGAATTAAATTTCTATTGTGCTGTTTCCTGTATGGCCACTTTCTGAATAATCCCTTTCTGCTGCAAGTGTATGGAGTGCTTGGCTGACAAGGTATTCACTGCTTCTGAAAATGTGTTTCTGTGCATGCTGCGGGTGTGCAGTTGGTTTTGCTGCTGGGTTCAAAGACTGTCAAAAATGGCCATAATAAATCCCACTGGAGTCTGGGAGATCTAACACTGGTAATCTCGCCTCTGTGTGGTACTGCCTTCATCGTTTTGCTCCACCACAGTATTAAGAATAATAATTTGAATTTAATAAGTCTGGATCTAATTCATGCAGTCAGAGAGGGCAGAGTTCTGCCTTGAGGAGCCTTGGTGCTTCTTCCATTGCTCTGATGCTGTGGAGGGGTGAAAAACAGGTCTGGGAGCAGGCACGCACCTGTCAGGTCCTCCAGCTTGCTTCTGCTTTTTCTTGGCTGTGTGCTGGGCTCAGCACAGTCCTGGTTGGGCTCAGGACAGCTGGAGGTGGCTCGGGCTGCCCTGCACCCCCTGTGCCCTTCGTGTGCTCCGTGGGCACCCAGCAGTGCTGGGATGGGTCTGTGGAGCCTGTGGGCAGGCTCCCACTGTACCCATGTGCAGCATGGAGAAAGCCTTGGGCCCAGGGAAGTGCAAAATTCATACAGAGGTTGGGTTTATTCAAGCTGCCTTTGGATTGTAATGGAGGACGCTGCCCCAAAGTGGCATCTTCGGCCACTGTGGTTCTGCTCTAAATGCTACAGCACCACATAGGTTGCTGTTGCTGGTCCAGAGGAGAGCTGATATGCAGGGTAATAAAACCTGAAATTTGAAGGGCTTTGAGGCTAGTCCTGTTTTGAGTGGGAGATTGGACTGAGGACCTCTAACTGTCCCTTCTATCTTGAATTTTTCCATGATTCTATAGTAGAGAATATTAAATGCAATTATTAGCAAGGACAATCATCAGGAAATACCAAACAAAATTCACTGTGCTTTTCTCTAAATAAAGTAATAGAATAAGGCAATCTGCTTTACATATTTATTAAAATACCATCCTATAGTATTTGTGTTTCTCCTGAATTATTCCTTTGACTGCTAACAGTGCTGGACAAATGGCTGTGTGGGGAGGGGAAAACCCCACATCTTCAAATATCTGGAATTTCCTTTGTATTCTACAGTCATTAAACAAGGTCTTGTTAGTTACCTGGAGCAGGTCTTTTGTTATTATTATTTTCCTGCAGGACAATTTCATTTATGTCAATTCAGAGTACATTTAAATTCTGAGCCATGAAAGTGGAATATTCTGTTTGAAGATATTTGTGGGGAGCCACTGAAAAGTAGCAATGTATCTAGAGGTCTTTTACTCAATCTCTGTATCAAAAAAGGGAGAAACTTATCTAATACTGAGGCAAATCAGAAATAGAAAATATTTATTGACAGGGCAGAATTTTTTCACTGCTGTTTGTTTTTCCAGTCATACATCCAGGGCTGTAATTAAATTTGGAAGGTAATGGGAGACTGCTTACCTGGGGAATTATTCCACTGCTTCATCTTCCAGGAATTCTTCTGGGTATTCAGGGAAATTTCAGGACCTCTTAATTCCTTCTTATTATTTTCAGATTTATTTCTATGTGTCAAGTACTGAATCATTAGTATCTCTTAATGGCATATACTTGAAGTAAAAGCAAAGCAAATCTTCATGGCCTAAGACATCTGTAAGCTCTGCCAGGATTTCTGATACTTGTTAAGGTCTATGCACTTATCCTCTTTAAATCCAAGTAGTTACAACTACGCAGACTGTACTTCTTTGTAGTAAAAAGTCTGATGCTATTATGATTCAGTAATATGTGAGCAGGAAAAGCATCTTTGCCATTTAAAAAGGGGAATTCTAATAATATGAATTGAAGCATTGATCTTATTATCATTCCTGTGGATTCTTCTCCTCTTTTGACAAAAACATTTTTGACCTAAATTTTCCCTGCTGCAGTTCCTATTACAAGGCTGAATTGAAATCCTCACATTTTATGTCTCTGTCTCCCCAGCTGTAGAAAAATTATTTTCTGGCCATGGAACAGTGTTGGGAATTTAATTTTGTTTAGATTTGCCAAGGGCCCTGAGGTCCCCAGTGGAAATGGGTTTTGAATCTTTCAAATCTTGTTGCAGCTGGAACGACCAACTTACCTACAAACATTTTAAAATAAATTAATGTAAAGATAGACTCACATAAGACCCTGTCTGCTTCATTCTAAGCAGCCTTCTCTGAATGCTTCTAATTTGTGGAAATTAATTACGAAACACAACCATATGTCCCTGTAATTACAAGAAAATAGATGGAAGATGAGGAGACTGACTGCATCCCGTGCATGAATAAATCTGCTCATCAAACACATCGGCCGTAATCCCTCCCTGGGGAATCCAGTGCAGCCTCCCACCCATGGGCTCCCTCTGTGGCATCCCGCCGTGCTGCTGGGCGTTGCTGTACCATGGAACTAAGCCTTCTGGAAAGGCATTCACAGTGACAGGCTGCTGAGGCTTTGGCTTGGGAGTGGAGCAGCGAGGGCTGGTTTTGTGCTGGTGGCTGAGGCACGCGCGCCTTGCTCTCTGCCTTTTCATGGGGAGCCCTGTCTCTCGTGCCCAGCTCACCTCTGAAGCCTGGGGAGCAGCAGGAGAGAGCCAGATGTGCAGTGTTGGAGCTTCCCTTTGGTCCTGAGGTGCTCAGGCTGAGCAGAAGCAGTTCAGTTCCACCTTGGCATGGAGAGGGCCCTGTGGAGAGCTGTGGCTGGCAGCTGCTCAAGGGATTGCTGCCAAGGGATCCTGGAAATTATTACTCAATACCTTTAGGTTTTCTGCAGTCAATATCAAGGACAAAATGTACACATCTGACTCAGCCATTGTGTCCCAGGATTAATTTATTGATTTGTAAGGAGTTACTACTCCTGCTCCCCTCTGACAGGGGTGGAACAGAACTCCCAAAGGATCTTGGTGAAGGTTACAGAGAGGGGAACCACACCTGGCACAGCTAAAAGGTTTACCACAGATAAAAGGTAGTTCTTTTCTTTTGACTGACTGTGCTGGAAGAACAGCAAGTGTATACTTTCCAAAGTTCAAGTCAAAAAGAAAACCTAATAACTACTCTTGACCCAAACAACAGTGTGTGTGAAACTCTTTCAGGCATTCATTTGATCTCTGGGAGAAGATCCCTGGTTATTGAATTTATGTCATCATCCTGCTCTCCCTAGGACACTGCTGCCAGTTTTCATCAGGTGGTGCTTTCAGTTAAGTGACTGTCAGGAAAAAAGGGTAGGAAGAAACCTGAAGCTGTGTTGCTCATGACAGGCTCAGTATCACAGTATCCTCTTCAGGACTGTCATCACCCTGCACGGAGCCTTTGTTATTAGAGATGATTCCCTGTGACACCACGTCATTTAAAAATTATTGCACACACTCTGACATTGCCTTGCACATCTTCTGTGTGGCCATCCATCCATCAAAGAGGCAGCTTGAGAAATGAATGCCCAGCTGAGCACAAAAGCATACACAAGTCTTATACCCAATAATTTTGTATGAAAAGTTGTGAATGAAGCTCAGCTCCCGGCTTACCATTTTTTACCTCTGGATACTATGTTGGCTTTGTATTTTAAATGTACAGTAACCACTATGATGTGTGCTTTACTTATTAGACTAACAGTTAAATATTTATACTCTTGTTTTACAGACTTTGACTACAGGTAAATGACTCTTGTCAACCATCTTTCATCTCCAACAATTTGGCTGAACAGATGATGCAAAACCAAGTGTGCCTAAGGAGCACAGACTTGAGGTCCAGACTTAAAAATCTTCCAAGAAGAATAGAAAATCTGGTGGGACCAATGAAAGCCGGGAGGCCTAGTGTGCTTGACTAACAAAGGTTCAGCCAAGGAAATTTTTGGTAGAATATCAAAAAGCAGAGACAGATTGTTTTCTTTTTTCTCAGGACTGCTTGCTGACTTCATGACAACCCATTCTTCCCTTTTTTATATTCTCAATTCCCCAGGTGCTCCTTGTGGTAACCTTTCACTTTTTGTATCCAGAGAGCAGGATGTTTCCTGCGGTGTGTCAATAACAATTTGGTTTTCTCTGGCATCAAATTGAAAAATTCAGCTGACAAGTCCAATACTGGCAATTCAGCTGACAAGCTCAATACCTGTGACTTAAATATGTGACAAATGTGAGCTGACTTGAACAGTCATTTCAAGTAACCTATCAAGATACTGAAGATCTTGGGTCAATTTGAAACTGAGAACAAAAGCCATTAATATCTATTAATGCAGAACTAGCATTGACAAAGTAGTATGCTTTGGCATGGGTTGGAGAGAGGGATATGATCGATGTGCTTGGAAATAGTTTGTGATGTCTAAGCAAGGTGAATATTGAATACATAGCCCTTTTTTGTAAGGCTGGATTTTTGGTTTTGATATACATTATATCCTTCATTTCTAGTAGCATCACATGTGATTCACAGCCCCAGAGAAAACCATGCTCAGTTTTGCCTGCAGTCAGGTTTGGTGTTTGTACTTGAACCTATCTTTGAAATTCTCCAGTTATAGAAAGGATGGAGTTAGAGGTTGGTATTACACATGCCCATCTGCTGAACTGCAGCCCACTGGAATGGCAAGTACTGTGAGACATTCCAGCACCATGAAGTTTGTCTCTGTCCTTAACTGGGGTGAAAAGCTGGAATTTTGAAATGTTTTGCAGAAGAGAAAAGCTAAAAATATTTCTGGTGGAAACATTAGACAAATTTCTTGAAATGCAGCATCTCAGTGGGGTGTCAAACAGTGGCATAAATGTCAAGAAGCTTCACCTAATAGGGTGAAAAAATATTCCAACCTGCCCTGTTGTGCTCTGTTCTACTGTCAGTGCAATGGGAAGAGAAAAGAACAGCTGGACATGAAGGAAGACAACAAATTTTGATTTTAAATTATTCAGAAACTTTTTTCCATGGAACATATCAAGATAGAATTCTTTCAGAGAAACATCAGAATACTTCTTTACACAATGCCATTTTCCATGTAGTTTAACAATGACAGATAAAGTATGCTCATCTTCCCTGATCACTCATCCCTGCCAGCACTTCTCTCAGTCCATCATCCCTCCTCCTGCAGCCAAGGCCCCAGCTGCTCCTGAGGTTGGTTGCTGGAGCTGTGGTGGGTCTCTGCTGGGATGGTCCCATCAGGAAATGGTACATCTGTGCTAGGCAGGCAGATCCCCCTTTAAATAAAAGGGAATTTTTATACCCAAGGTGTTCACAGCCTAAATCAAGCCGAGGACTCTGTGTTAACCCATCTCATGAACCTAGATAATACATCTTTGAAAATGGAGGGCTGTGTGGCCTGGGATTGTTGATTTTTGGGGTTGTGGGCTTTTTTTGGGAGGAATGTCTCTCTCTTTCAAGTGGAGGTAGGTATGTCAAAGAGGTGTTGTCCTCTTTGGAATGTGGTTGGGCAGCCTGGAGGTGTCACACATCTTCTGCTGCTTTGGACAGGCTGCCAGAGCAGCAGAGCAGTTGCCCTGCAGCCTGTGGCCAGCAAAATAAGATGGTCACTTGAGCAGTATGTCTAGTTAATGACAAAGCTCCAGTGTCAGGAGTGACCAGTATCTTCTTGTGGTGGTCTTGTCAGTCAACACAGTCACAGGAAGAAAGGCAGTCAAAGTTTCACCAAGAATCAAGAACTAGGTTTTAATCACAGAGCAAACAGGACATGGTGGGATTCCTGTGTGTGCTGAAGGGCCTGACTTGAACTCTCCTTGGAGTTAACCTCAGTGTGATGCTAGAACATCCTACCAGCTGCCAAATATGAAAAATGTGAAAACACAGTTGATTGATTAATTGATTGATTGATGCAGACTCCCACTGGACACAGTGTATTCCAGGCTTTGTAGATGGATTCTCCATTTGTTCTCCCACTTTGGCTCTTCTTGGCTAAAGATCTAAATGTTCTAAAGTGAATTTATCTCCAGCTCTGTTTTCTTTGAGTGTGTAGGCATGGATGAGCACTTGGCTATGGAAATTACCATGAGAGTTATTCAAGTATTTTAATTGTAACATTAGTCTTGTAGAATGTGGAACACTGTCTTTTTAATAAATTGCATACAGAAGCACTAATTAATATTCCAATGGGGTGCTGTTTGTGTGTGCACCTATCTGCCACACAATGTCCTGCTAACAAAGCACAACACTCACATCTGTACAAGAAATTAATCATTCTTCAGTGGGAGAAAATGCTTCATTTTAATCTCTGTGCCATTCCACATGTCCCATTAATTAGCATTCATTAAGCACCAGGAGCATGCCTGGTGCTCTGTGGTACAGAGCACAGACTGGGCATGGGTTGATACATGAGGCAAAGACCACATGGGGAGAAGTGGCCACCCAAACCAAGCTGGGATGGAGGATGAAGAGGGGAACTGAAGCTCCACTCTATAAACAAGACAAGGACAAAGTGACTGCAGACTTTGTAAATTCTAGTTAGCTGAACATTTAAATGTGTCTAAGGTGGGAGTCCTCTTAGAGTGATAATAGGGCACGTGGGATTTCTAACTTGGCTCTTTGGGGGGAAGGAGCAGAAATTGTCCTGTTTTCACTAATATTGTGGTATATGTTAAATATTTGAGTCCAGTGCTGGCTCTGCATGCTCTAAGTCTTCATTTTGATTGTTGCTGGTTATGTAATAAGTGGAAAGCACAGTGGTGGATGGGGATTGGATGGCAATCCTTTCTCTTGTTCAGTTCAGCTTTCCTCTCCATGAGGGGTTCATAGGGCAGCAGCAAAGCTGGACCTCTATTAATGACAGGCATTGGAGAAAAATATTGTGTTTCATTAATTTTATTGTACATAACCACTGTTATCCATTTTCCTGTAAGCCCAGATGCTGGTGACTGTAAGGGGAAAAACCTGTTGGCAATACATGGGATTAAATGAGAAAATGTGATCACTTTAAAAAAAAGGGAAGACCTGACCAGAAAAGAAAGACTGCAGTGTCATTGGTTTGCTTGGCTGTCATGCTATTGCTATGTTTTAATCCCAAATTCAGAACTAATAGCAGGCGTAATTTTTCTGCACTAGGGTGAAGATCTATTTTTTATTCTTTCAAGCACTATTTGCTTGGCAGGGGATGGACTCCACTGACAGATGATTAATAAACTCTGATCAAGAGCACAGAAAATCCTCTTGCCTTCTCTGGCTTTTAGACAGCCCTGCAATGAGCGAGGCAGCAGGATGATAGAGTAGAGATGGAGATGTGCTGGTGGTGCTGTACGGTGCTGCCCAGCTGCTGACCTGGACACAGATGGGCTTGGACGGGTCACAGGCAGCTGTTGGATATGTGTCCACCCTGGGGATGGGCTGGGAGCGCTGGTGGAGCAGGGTCATGGCTGCAGGGAATCAGCCAGAGAGCAGAGCCCAGCACAGTGCAGCCTTTGGCTTTGGCTTTGAAGCCGAGCTCTGGAATGAGCCAGCTGGTGGGTTAATGTGCTCCCTGCACTGACACTCTACTCCTTTGCTGCCTGGGCTGGCTCGAGAAGGACAATATTAATATTGGTATTGATATTGATGTGGCAATTACTCCTCTTGTGTGACATTCAAAAAGGGAATATATAATATACAGAGGTCAAGGTAGGCCACTCCTGACATTTCAAAAGGAAGAGGAAATAAAGACAGAATAGCTCTCTTCTTCTGTGAGTTCAACGTTCCCATGACCATATTTCTGACTTAATTTTTTATCTCTGCAGGTGATATGTAGGCACTGCTTTAGGTACTTACACACACACACACATACATACAAATATGCATATATATGCATAAAGCCCACTATAGCTCAGGACATTTTCTTGGTTGACTTGCAGTTGTACACTCACACATTGGTGTATACTTTTTTTTTGCAGATACTTGATTAAGGAGCAATCACTAATAAATCCCTAAACCTGGCTCAAAGATACTAAAGTGATAAATCTCTTTTCTCCAGAGATAAGAGGTTTAATTTTGGCTGAACAATCCTCCACACATTTTGCTTCCCAATGATCCATTTGTAGCTTAACAATTAATTTTCACATTTCTACTCTGTGAAGATGTGGAATTCATTTCCTGCTGGAGAGGTTACTGGAATGATAATGCGCAGGTGGCTTGAGATATAGCATAAATATATTATGCTTTGGTATGTCTCATTTTTTATGTAAATATGGAGATGCTCAGTGAAGATGAAGCAGTTTGACACTGCAGCAGGGCGGAGCCTTGGCTGGCAGACACTGTGAGACTGTTCAATAATGCAAATCAAGCACTGACCACAGAAGCTGTTGCTTCAGAGAGGGTGCCCTCCCCACAGACAGTGGAGAGTGTGAGGCTGTTCTCATAATTTTATTTTGATTGCATCTACAGCTGCTTGCAAGCAGTGAATGAAATGCAAGGAAAAGAATGCAGGACCTCAGCATATGATGAGGGCTGTAATGACATTGTATGCTTGCTGTCCTTGGATAAATTTCCTGATTTTTCCATAGCAGCCCTTACCTACTAACCTTGGAGGAAAAAGGGAACATCAAGGCACCACAATTCAGTGCCCAGATTGGTGTGGGGGCATTTGAGCAGCTGTTTGCTTACTGACTGGAAGACCTTTAAGGTGTTTTTACTGGAAACATGGCCTCCCTTAGTTTCTGTTTGCTGTATTTTGGGAGAGAGATTCTTACTGTTCTAGGAATTGAACCCAAGGAAATCCTAGCTACAACCAAAATACTTTGAAGAACAAGACTGTGTTATTTGTCCTGTGATCACTGTTTCAGAGCGGCTGTGTCTGCTGTGGTATCATGAAAACATCACTATTATATCTCAAAATGGCATCTGACTTGGTCATGATTTTCTGAAGCAGGAACCTCAGAAAAGATGTGAAGAAAAATAAAGACAAGGAGGAACATTTTTTGTTCTACGCCCCCGGCACTTCATGATACGGTGTTTGGGCGTGATGAGAGGAGCTGGCCTGTCCTCTGGCGCTGGGGTGGGGGCTGCTCATTTACAAGCTGCAGGATGTTACTTGGCCCTGAGTGATGCTCAGGTCCCATGGAGGCCCTGGCTTTGGCTGCTGGGAGTGGCTCCTGCTCTGGATGCTGGTACTGGGCTGTCGGTGGGTTTGCTGTGTTAGGATCATGACTGCAGGAAATACTTTATACCACCATGACAGCTGGTTTTCTCACCTTTTTAGGTAGGTGCAGCCATAAACCAGGCACCTTGGGAGAATTACTCTTGGCACAGGGATTGGCAGTGCTGCCAAGGGACTTGCAGCTCGAAACAGTCCTCTCGTTTTGCCTTTCCTTTCCAAATCACACTGTTTCGCATTCAACTATGCTCAACAAAAATGGCTGAAACAAATCTGCCACTGCTGCTCAATTCACAACGATTTGCAAAACAGATCTGAGCCTGAACAGTTGTTACACAAATTAGGACTCAATGTGGAAATGAAAGCTAGAAAACAAACAAAACACAGCGCATTGTTGTGCTTTGTGCTTCTCCACAAGACAGGTTTGAGGAGGGATGTTTGCTCTTCTTTTCCTCAGGAAAGCAAGGTTGCCAGCTGCTTTCCCTGTTGACAAAACAGCCAGCCTGGGAGAGGCTCACTTTGCCATCAGATAAACGGGAGCGCTTCCCATTGCCGTCATGAGTGGCAAAGTGCATCCTGTGAGGGCAGAGTTTGGCATCATTATAACTAACAAGTAACTCTTGGAATTTTTCCCTCCACTGGCAGTTCACAAAATGTTAAGAGACTAAACTTTGTACATGCCTAAAGCTTTGAATAGGTCAATAAATAAATAAATATTCCTCTGCAAAGAAAATGCTCCCAGAAATCAAGTATTGCTAATACAGTGGGGGATGCTCTGAATGTGAGTGATGGGGGAGGAAGGGGCCATGTGATGAGCAGATGGGGGATTGTTGCCATGACCTTATCTTCCTTATACTTAAAAAATCAAATTCTCCTTTCTTGCATGCCATGGAAACAGTAGTATCTGCCAGAATAAACACTGTTCAACCTAATGACCATTCTCTTGGAAATACCACTATAAAAAATTCAGCACGTGTGAGCAGTTTATGAAGTTCTGATACAGCCTGACCTAAAAATTCAAATCAGAATAGTTTTTTGCCAATTCACTTTGACTGAAAGGCTGATGCACAGCTGTTGGTTTGGGAACTGGGTGATTTTTCATCTCTTTCAGTTAATGACCCAAACCCAAAAATAGTCAAATGACTATTTGAGTCCAATGACACAACCCAAGAGCTCCCTTGTACAGCCTTGATCTTGGTGAGTCAATAATCTTTGCTCTTCTACCATAACATTCAGACAGAGTTTCTCTGGGGAATACTCCCATAAGTGTCAATCACAGCTCAAATTCAACTTACATTTTGCAGCACCCTGCCCCTGCAGCTAGATGGTGGAAACATGAGTTAGGTGGTGCAGGAGGGAGAGGGAATGTCGTGGTTTCTGGTAAATCACACCCAAAACCAGCAACATGATGGCATGTTACAACAGCCTTTGTGGTTCTCTATCCCCAGACACAAACAATAGGCGATGCAGAGCAAAGGAAAGAGCTGAAAGCTGTGGTGCCAGGTGAGTCTGTGCAGAAAAAGCCTGCTCTGGAAGAAGTGATGGTCATGGGTACGTGTGAGCCAAAAGCAGGAGCTGTTTCCAGCTTTGTATGGGGCAGGTCTCAGGCCCTCTCTGTGCCTCAGCTTCCCACCACGGTCAGGGCTTGCTGAGATGGTTGATCAGCTCCTGCAGCTCTTCCCTTGCTACTGTCACACCTGCTTTTGGTCAGCTTTTCCTCAGTGAAGCACAGCACTTAAATGAAATTGCTATTTCAGAGTGCTTGCTTTGGGATCTGAGAATTTTCTGAGGTAGGATAAAAGCTGTTCTTTAAACTCCTGTGGATTAAACCATCATTGAAAGAACAAGTAGAAATAATGTAAAGGAAATTCCCTTATCTTTTCAGTACATCTGTGCCCTGCTCTTGGGTTTGCCTGGAAGCACTCAGATTCAGGAATGAAACTTGTGATTTTGTTGTTGCAGGCCTGTATAGGCAGTAGGTTTAGGTGTGCTGCTATATGAAAAGCTTACCTTTTTCACTGTGGTTTTTGAATTACTTAGATTGGAAAAGACTCAATCCTGTCACAAACCTAACACTGCTAACTCCACCAATAAACCATGTCACTAAGTACATGTCTACATATCTTCTAAATAAAAGCAATGGCAAAATAATCTGATCATGGATTCTCAGGGAATCTGTGCATTTTGAAAATGCCTCTGTTGGGATAGGAGTGTGTACAAGTGCAATTTCCAAATGTAAACCAGAATTATTCATGAATTTATAATAATCACTCATGCCTCTCATCCAGAGCTAGCGGTTCTCTGGTGGTCTTCTTTCATCCCGCTGCAGACAGCAGTAGTAGCAGAAAGTGCTATTGCTGTGCACTAGCTTTCTATTAATAATGCATATATTAAAAGTGCTTTTTCGAAGGTCTGCATGCCTTTTCTAGAGAGTAGGAAAGTGGAGACAAACATAATTTATGCCTGCTCTTGTAGATCTTAGTTTTTTGCCTCATGGCAGGGAATTGCCCATGTCTCCCCCTACACCCAGAGCCTGATGGATGGGGGAGAACAGGTATCTTCTTGGTTGCCACCAGTCTCAAAGCACCACTCAACCCTTGTGTGGGATGAGTGGGAGTAGCAGAGGGCATGAACAGGATTTCAGTAGTTTGAGCTCAGCACAGAAGAAAACACTGTATGGAGTCAGCATAGCCTGCTGCCTGGCTCCTGGCATTGGGGGAGTAAAACAATAAATGTGGTTTAGTCATTGCTGGTGGCCCCACTGGTATTGATGTATTTTCCTTCTGATCTCAGAGCATTCTTGCTGTGTAGAATCTCTCTGTTACCAGATTAGCTATTGTGATACAGTTGGTTTGGGAAAACAAGATTTTGTTGCTACAGAAAATTGCGCCTTTTGGGAGAAGTAGCAAACCCTGAAATATTGCAAATCAAAATCAAGCATTTCCTTGACTAACAACCCAGGACAATAAATTTCAGTCCATGTCTGAGGAGTGGGACAGACTCTACTTTCTGAAAAGGCAGCCCTCTCTCTTCCTTGTGGGGTGTGTCCACAGGTAGCAGGATTGCAACAGGTTGAGATTTAAATTTCCACGTGGCACAGTAGTGCCACCCTGGTGATTGAAAGAGGTTTCCAAAGACTTTAAGAGAGCAAATATACACCAAATTGTTGTGGTGCTATGCAGAAGGACCTCAACAGGCTGAGGAACTGAGCAGAGAGAAACCTTGTGAAGCTCAACAAGGGGAAATGCCAAGTCTTGTACCTGGGGAGGAACAATCCCATGCCCCCGGTACGGACTGCAAGCTGAGCAGCTGGAAAGTAGCTCTGCAGAGAAGGATCTGGGGGGGTAATCTGGGGTGATGCAGGCTGAGCATGGCCCAGCAATGCACCATTGTGCCAACAGCCTCCTGGGCTGTGCTGCGAGGAGTGCTGCCAGCAGGTCAAGGGGAGGGACCTCTCCCTCCGCTCAGCATGGCTTAGTGCACGTGAGGAGTGCCAGGTCCAGTCCTGGGATCCTCACTACAGGGACATGGATGTACTGAACTGAGTCCAGCACAGGGCCATGAAGGTGATGAGGACACAGGAGCATTTCTTCTGAGCTGAAAGCCTCAAGAGCTGGGACTGTTCAACTTAGAGAAGAGCAGGTTCAAGGAGGACATAAATACCTGATGGGAGGAACTGAACAAGGGTGAGCCAGGCACTTCTGTCCTCTCAGAGTCTTCTTGACAAGATGCACTGGGCACAAATTAGGAATAAAAAGGAAAATTTCGTCTGAATGCACGAAAACGGTTCTTTCCTTTGAGGGTGGTCAAATTGGCATATTGCCGCCCAAAGAGGTGATGGAGCCTTCATCCTTGGAGCTATCCTAACCCCAGGTGGACAGTCATGGGAAACCTGCTGTAGCTGGCCCTGCCTGAGCTGGAGAGTTAGACAGGATGATTTCAAGAGATGTTTGCCAACCTCAGCTGTTCAGTGATTCTGTGATATATTAGTTGTGAACATCTGCTTGTGTCTGATAAATAAAAAGTGCTTTGATTGAAATGATTACTATAAGTGTAAGACCTAAAATACAAATAAGAAAGAAACCCTTAAATGAGCTAATATATTGGACAATGTATTGGTCCAATATTCACTGGTGATGAGACCTGCCTGTTTTTAATATTTTTTAAATTGCCACCTGGCAGAGATGAGAGATTCTCATCTGAAAGCAGTGGCATTTCAGTGTTGCTTATATGATGATAAATGGAAGCCTGACATACCTTCAAACACAAGAAAATATGTGGTCCTCAGATAAAATGTCTGTCTTGCTTATTTTCTGAAAGCAGCACAGGGCAGTTATGTATATGCAAAGCCTAAGAGACAAAGGAATTTTTTGGATTATTTGTCAAGCACCACTTTTTTCCTAACACATTACAAATGAATAAACCTGTCATTGAGCTGAGATAAATTACTTGAAGTTCCTGGGAACTTATTACTGGCATGCCTTGTTTCACAGCTCTGACCTGCCCTTCCTAATGTTTTCTTGTTCATCTGCAGCGTATGGTGCTCAGGCCCCTCCTGGATGGCTCCACTGTGGCTGCAGCATTAAGCTCAGAGTTGGATGCCACATTTTCCTCTCACTCCAGCTTGCATATGATGGAAGTATAGCTGTACACAGTGTTTATTTTACAGATCAACTTCTCGATTTCCGTCTATTCAAGAGGTGGTTTTTAATTCTCCCCTCTCTGCCCCCCACCATTTCAATCTACATTTATAATTTGCCTTGGATCCTCATCAGTCACATCTTTTATTTCTCAGTACCGGTTGTTCCATCACTAAAGCAGGGAGTCACTGAAACAGTTGTTCTGTGTGTGGATGTTTTTCCCCCTGCAGTTATTTACATAGCCATACAAAAGGTATCAGGATGCACCAATTATAATGATGACCAAGACACTAATCCTTAAGGCCTACTTTTGCTAGAGTCGTTATTGGAGGAGCACCGGCATCCTTCTGCTATTTCCATTGAAATCCAGGGTGGGATGTGTGGGCATAAGACAACCCTTAGGTTTACTACCTTGCAGAAGACAAGTCTCACATTTTCAATACTGTGGGACTGACTCATATATTTACAAAAGCCTCACTCTGCCCAGAATAGAGCAGCAGAAACAATGCATGTCAATGGGGATTAAGAGGAGGATATTTGAAAGTGCTCAAGTCCTGTTTTGAAAGGTGAAACAGACTGTTCAGCTTTTGACTCTCATTATAACTCAGCCTTAGTTAGCCTTGGAGAGGTTTAGATCACCTTTGAAAACCAACCTTAGGCTCTGAAAGAAGAGATGTATTGTTGAAATATTGCCTTTGGTGTTGAAATAATAGGCCCCCTGTATCTGCCTGCCAAACATGCAAGTTAGCCAAGCCAGTGCACACACAAATGCCCTTACAGGACAGTGGATTCTGTACTCTTGTGATTACTGCTGCAGTGCAAATGAGTTTTCCTAATTGTAGGCACAGCATGTTCTGAAACTCCAGCATCTCCAGTTTTAAAAATTTATCCAAACTTGTCATGCTATGAGAAGTCGCTCAATACATTTCTCTTTTAAAAAAAAAACAACAAACTAAACTATATTTTAAGCCCATTAATCTTCCTTCTCTCTTTTCTAAAAATCCTAACTCAGATGCTGTATCAAAATCCACCCAATACTTCATGCCTGCTTTCGCCTTCAGACATCAGATTTCTGCTTTCAACCTGTTACATACATAACCTTTAGGAAGACTGCAAGATACCTTGCATTTGAGGGGCAGCAGAGCCAGCTGGTGCATCTCACAAATAGCATCTCTACACCTACATCTGTTTGATGGTATTTTGCACTGTGTATACATAAAAATGTGCACCACTTGTTTCTCTGGTTTTGATAAGAAGGCATAACCAGCTCTGAACAGTTCAGCAAACTAAATAACTGTTATTTTTAAGGGCAGTGGATAAAGGAAGCTTTCAGAAGTGTGAAGGACATTCATGTGTCTGAGTCGGGTTGAAAGTCAGTGAGAGTTGAGGGCTGATTTCCTCTGCCCACTCACCCTCCAGACATGTCTCTCTGTGTCAAACGTTTTCCAGGCTGTGTTGGTCCTTGCTCATGTGAATATCTTCTGAGGAATAGGGCTTCTATCCTCTTTGTTTGGTGAGATGTGTGAGACTGGCATCCCTGACTTTCCAGGTGTGGCTCTCTGGGCAGTTGAGTTCCTCCGTGTGGTCCTGTGGGCATTCCCTCAGTTTTCCTCCCTGCCAGCAAACAGGCTACATCAGTAAATGTCTCATGGGTAAAACCACTTGTGCCTCCCTGCAAACAGACAGAGTTTGGGTCTGTCCCCCTGCTCCCTGTTGTGTGCCATCTTACTCTAGGAATGGCCTGCTGATGGCCACAAGAGAAGCTGCCCTTAGTCTGTTGGGGCAGACCCTGCTGCTTTTCCCTTGTGGTGCAGAACAGGAGGAGAAAGTGAGATGGGGAGGGCTCAGACCTGGAGTAGCTGATGAAAATGGCTCATTTTGCTGCTCTTTGTGGACTTGTGGGGCACAAGGTCATCCTTCTGCTCCAGACAAAAGTAGATAAGCAAATAACTGGTATCTACCACCAAGTCACCTGAAAGACTGACCCATCCAATGAATTTCCTATGATGAATCCCACTGTTTCCATAGAGATCTTCAATTTTACTTCTTAGGCATGTCAAATGAATCAGAAATAGCTGGGTTGTATTGTTGTGCATTTCAGGCCTTTCATCGTTTGATAAAGCAGAAGGAATATAATGGAAATAGAATAGATTAGAATAGCACAGAATAGGATAGCTATTTCAGTTGGAAGGGACCTAGAATGATCATCTAGTCCAACTCTAGTCCATGTTACTGTCAACATGTCTATCACAAGGGCAGAATCTCACTCGTGAATTTTTCATGGCCAGGTTGGAACAGGGCAGTCTCCAGGACACTGATCCTTGTGATGAAGTAGCTTCTGTTTCTCAACCCAGAAAACTCTGCAATTTGTTAGTTGGGAAAACTGGCATCTTAGCAACCACTCAGAGCATCCCAAAGCTCAACACTGTGGACTGTGGACACAACACCATGTGACAAGGTTTCATGTGCTGGTGCTGCCTGACTCTTTCCCACAAACTGCATGGACATACCAGTGTTCTGCTTTGACTGGCATCTCCCAGAGGAGAATTGCCACAAAGCATCCTCTTGCCCAGCAGCTGGCAGGTGAGGACCTTTGCTGGCCCCAGCAAGGTCTTGCCAGCTTCCCAGAGCCTGGGTGCTTGGTGGGGCTGTCTGACCTCGTCACTGACTATCACTCATATCTGCGTTGACGCAGTCGAGGTCTCAGTCAGATAATCTCCTGTAGTTGCCCAGGAATGCTGGGAAGGAGCTAATCTCGCTGGCAAGTAAAAGGCACTTCTGCAACTGGAACTGCTACCAACCAGTTGGCCAGTCCCCATGGAAAAATCACATAAGACAACAAACTTGTCCTTTATTAATAAATGCCAGGTGACAGCTAGATAGTGAGACAGAAGCTTGATTAATTCATTGCCCGTGTTTCCTCTCGAAAGTGACAGCACCTGCTTCTTTCTCTGACACGTAACAACCATGAACTGAAGGTTAAAGCATATGATCAGATTTTCTTATTTATTTTCCCCGGTTTAGAGCCAACACACCCTTGAAACACTCGGATTTAACTAATTAGAAGTCCTGTGCAGAGTGCTAGAGTGGGAAGTGGAACAGCCTGGAGCTCAAGCCAGCTGCTGGCCAGCTCCTCGCATCTGCCAGGCTCCCACAGCTGAACATAAGTGGTGGACAAGACTTCTTCCTGCCAGATCTCTGTCTCCTTCCTCACCAGCTCCAGGACAGAGGATGGCTCCATGTGCCCAGAGCTGCAAAGCTGGCTCTGGCTGGAGGCAGCTCAGCTTCTATTCCAAAGGTAGCTCCCAGGGCCATGGAGTGGGAGAAAGATTCTGCAGGCAAGGGTTTTAGACGGCTTTAAGACCAGTAGTCTTCACAATTATTGCAACCGCTGAAGAAAAAGTACAAAAACAAAGGCAAAAAAGGCGCTACATTTTCCAAAAACCTGTGAAGTGTTGTTCTGGCTCCTTCCATCCACTTTGTTTACCCCAGCTGGCACTGGGCTGAATTCAGGTGCTAGGGAGAAAAATAGGAACTTTAAAAAGAAAACAGGCATTTTTTGCCTTTGATTTTCCTTGGTATGGAAAAATTTGAAATGATAGCAGAAATGTTTATGTGATTTTTTTCCTGTGAATTAAAAGGGAAAGGATTTAATATCTTTCCTCTTGCTAATAGGTATTTTAGAATTTCTTGTATTAGTCAATTATAGTCTACTTAAGCAAAACCTTCCTTTTGCTTAAATGTAATTTACTTCCATAATTTGAATTTGTCCTCCACATAGTAGAGATACAACAGGAGGCAAAAAATGCATTTATTCTTTGTGCAGTGTAGCTTTGTCTCTACCAAATAGCTATATAAGATATTAAGTGACATTATGTGAAACTAAATAATGCATTTTCAATTACTTAATAATAACATTAACAGGCTTTCTCAACCATGATATTTTATGTATTTTCTTTTAAAGCAGAGATCCAAGACCACAGAAACTAGTTTAGCCCATGTAAGAACTAAAAATGTTGCCACACCATCTGTAAAGGAACATGAAGGCCAAAGATGCTGCAGAAATAAATGGGATCATTTGGAGCACAAGATATCCCATGTCTGGAGGTCTTCCTGTGATTTGGCAGTACTTCTGTCTAAACTCTTGTGGTTTCCCAGTCCTTGACACCAAATTTCAAGATCTTGGTGCACAGTGGGTTCAGGGCACAGATTTATGGAGGATATTACCAAGCCGAAACAGAATCTGTCAGAAAATGTTTGTGTTGTGATATTTATGAAACATAGATAGTCTCAAAGGCTCGAGAAGTGTCATGCCAGCTTCAGTGCTTTAATCAAAAGCATCTTCAAACTAATTGATCTGCTCTTGTATTTTCCATATGCTCTCCTTGTAAACTAGTCTGCCATCACCATAAAGTCCTGTAATTGCATGATACAGTGATAACATCTTTCTGAGAATACCTGGGAATAACTGAGCTTTATAGGGGAACAAATCTTAGCATTCACAAAGGCCACTGCCTCTGCCATTTGTGTGTCTTGAATTTTTTAAGCTATAAAATGGAGCAGTGTGTTGTGACATTATTTATGATGCCTTGGGGAGAAATTTTAAGTGATGGCTCTGCCTGTGATGAAGTAAACATTAGAGCTGGTGGGGAAAAGATTCTTCTCCTATCATGAGATTTCTTGCTAAGAATCTTGTTTAGCAGAAATTTATATGTAGTAATTTTTTTTTTCCACTGGAAAATATTATGACAAAATTTTCAAGGACATTCATTATGAAAAAGGCAGCTCTGGATGTAAGCAATGTATTCAGCTGAATGACATAGGAGCCTGATGTAAACACATCACAAACATCACACTTGTTCAGGTGGGAGTATTTAGATTTTTGGAGGGAATATTCACTTTTTTTTTTTTTTTATGAACTGACATTGCGATGTATAGCTCTGTAATCTAATAGTGAACAAAGAAGATGTGGTGCATCAGTAAAACCAAAGAAGGAAATAATGTGTGTTTCCCATTTTTCCTTTTTTGTTAATGAACTCTGTTGCTTCTGCTTATGTGGGACACTTGCAGAGATCCTACATGAGGCAATGGTGATGGGTGCTGGGTTCACATCACAAGCAGTCCTAGGGTGCACAAGGAAAGTCATCAGCCTGGATTTGCTCTTCAGGGCTGTACTGGGTCTTACCTGGGAGTCATTAGTGGGTGAGTGGTTATAGATGCAACTACACTGCAAGAAGTTTTAACATTGTGGTGAGAGAGCAGGACAAATTAATTCAGCATGCAGATGTTACATGCAGAAACAAGGAGTGACATTAAAATTAATTAGTAAAAAAAGTCACACAGAACAAGCTCAACCTCCCTCAACAGTCTGAAATGCTAGAAGCACAGGTGAAATGTATGCCAAAAATCAAAAAATAAAAAGAGTGATAAAGAACAGCATGGTCAACAAAAAGTTAGGGTGGCTCTAGAGAAGACAAAGATCAGAAAGAATCAAAGAATTTTCACTGTCCAAAAAAACCCAGAATTAAAAAAAAAAAAAAATAATGGCAAAGCCCATAAAATATGTGAGCTGAAATTTAAACATGAGAGTAAGAGGGCAGAAAAAATCATTTGAAAAACACCTCACAAAAGGCACTCAAGCCAAGTGTAAAAAGTTCCTTAGATATATCTAAAGAAAGGTAATGAATTGGTAGAAAAATATAAAATACTTGCTGATAAATGGGACTTCATGGACATTAAGACATTGCAGAACAGCCCATTGGAACTTTGATGAATGCATTGCTGAAAGTGTTGAAGACATTCCCACACTGGGTACATTCCTCAGGGCCTGTGGGTCAAACGAGTGAAATCAGTGTGAAGAAAATATGTGGGAATGCTAGCTTAAACAGCTGAATTAGATAGTGCAGGCCAAGGTTTGTAACCTCTCTTTACAAAGTGCCTTTACGCCTGATAACTGGTGAGCTGGCAGTGTAATTCCCAACAACCCAAGAAGGGACTGTGGAAAACTGTTCATGGGGATGATGAACCAGTGATCCTGACTTCCATCCCCTGTAAAATGCTGGACTTCATAAAGAATAAGTTTTCTGAGTATTCTTGAGCTGAGAAGTTGTCATGTTCCCATAACTCCTGAGAAGGCGTTGTTGTGGGAAGGGAATCCTGCCCCAGCATCCTGCTGCAGTTTTGGAAATGTTTCAGGAAACTGGTGGGTAGAGGGGATCAGTATGCATCATGTGTTTGTTGGGTGGATGCTTGGATGAACACCAGATGTTGCTCATGGAAGTAAGCAGCTCCACTGCTTACAGGAGGGAAGTCTGGGTACAGGGTGAAGGCTGGTTAATATTGAGAAGCTTAGCAATGGGAAGGTGACAAATGGGAAAGGTGTTTAACAAATGGAAAGGAGAGAATAGAGCCTGGTGGTCACTCTGCAGGATGGAGAAGCGTTGGTGTGGGAGTGATGGAGGCAGTGGATAAAGTGGAGACAGAAGTAGGATTCACCAGATCCATCAGCAAACAGAGGGCATTCAGAATGGATCAGAGAAAGTGGGGAGGCTTGCACGCTCTCCCTAAACAGCATTTCCTATTTGGATCTCTTGTCCTCCATCATGGCCTCTCTTCTGGTGCTGCACCCTGCCTAGACAGGCACACTAAGATTATGGCCTTGGTGTCTTTGGGCTCTTGAGCCCCTTTTCACCTAATGAGGCAGGCACGTCCTCGCTTGGGAGAGCAATGGTGGAAAACAAGGCTATGCCTTCTGCTCCTAAAAGATGTTGTCTTGTTCGAGAGCTGGTGGTCTCACACACTTGCTGAGGTTCAGTCCTGGGGCACTGCATCTTGTGGAGGAGCAGGAGGATGCTCAGAGTCTTAAGCTCTGCAGGCAGAGAAATGGGAATTATTTAAACTCAGAAACATTGTAGTGAAGCACTAGGTGGAGGATTGTGGGGTGGGATGGGAGGTTTGGGGAAATACCCTCCTGGGTGAAAAACAGAGATCCTTGGAGCCACAGATGGACGGACAATGAACTATAGATCCTCACAGCTTCTGCTGGATGCCCAAGGCAGAAGTGTGAGGTATCTGAGATTCCTGTGTTTGTGTAACACTCTGTGTGTCTGACAGAGCCTCGTTAAGGAAATTCCACTTGCTTGCAAGCCCTGTGCCAGCACAAGCTTCTCCTGCTCATTTCCCATCAGGGCAGGGGGGTGGTGCTGTGGGGGGGTGCACACAGCTCACCTTTAGCTACAGATGAGGAAAAATTTATAATGCCATGCATGCTTGGTTTTCTGATCTGAGGGAGGAAACAATCAGAATGAACTTCTTCCTGACAAGATTTATTACTGTGTTTGCTGCAGTTCAGAGGCTAGACTAGTAAATCTGAGCACATTGATAAGGCAGTTTTAGCTGATATAATTTCTTTGGTATGTATGCTGACATCTCTGGAGAAAGGGTTGCAGTCTTTAATGGGAGGATGCAGTGAAATAATGTAGATTTATTTTCCTGGTAATGCACTGGATTCTGAAATAAATTGTCTATTTTTCATGATTTAGGACAGAGTGGGGAAAAAGAGAGGCGTGAGATACTGGTTAGAAGAATGCATCAATGTATAAATTAAAGTGCAGTATAAGCTAATGATGACTTTATTTTGAAAGTTTGGAAAATTTTGGTTTCAAGGGTCAAAAAGGCATGTAAGTGGTTTAGGACAAATTAAGGATCATGATAAAAATTACCTTTTTGTTAGCAGAGAAGTGGTAAATATTTTTAAAAAGTAGTTAAAAATATGACTGTAAGAGTAGATGTGCTGCTTGGCATTCAGCTGTTGAAACGGATTCCTGCTATTTGTACCATATGAATACAATGTTTAGCAGTAGCTTTTCCAGTATTTATTCAGTTAGCCATGGGTTGTATTTGAAACGTATTTCTTTTGTTGTGTATCGTAAATGCACTCCTTGGATCCCAGCTGGAGAAAAGCTGGAGCACTTTGAGGTCACACATCTCTGTCCCTTGGCAATCACTGCATTGTGTCCTTCAGTGAGCTCCTTAATGGTATCACAACGAGATGCATATGGCTCTACAATAAAAGGAATTATTGTATTAGTGGAAAGCACTGGGCTATCAGAAATAGAGTCAGCCTAAGGCAGGAAATGACTGTATCATTTCATTTCCAAATGCTTGCAAGTGATTTATTTTAAAGCAAAATAAAGGAATGCTACATGTATTCACACTCAAATTACCAGAGGAAAAGGCCTAAGATACCACTAATCTTGGTTATCCCAGTAAATCATCTTCCTTGCCAGAAATAAGGTATTTTTTGATTATATTTGTTTTATAATTGTATTCTTAAACACATTTTTAAAGGAAGCACTCTGGAGATTTTACAGAGGAAACAGCTCAAGGAAACAGGCTAGTTTAGTGACCATAACCCTCCCATCTTATCTAACTGAAGCTCATCAAAGCCCAGACCGGGTCTCAGCAGCACTACTTTAGCTTTTCAATGCCCTCCATGAGCATAAAATGTAAATAATAGTGGATATTTTCCTTTGTTTTTTATCTGTCATACACAGGCATAAAATACCTACTTGGGCTTTCAGCTCATCTCCATTATCCACCGCCCCGGTTTGCTTCTCCCTCCGCAGTGGGTGCCCTGAAGCTCCAGGGATGCACATTGGAGCTGCTCCTGGCATGCTGCACTGCTTCCACTGCTCGTGGGAAGCAGCACCTGTGTGCAGAGTACAAATCAGGCCAGGTCCTGGCAAGCCCTCAGGTCCTGATCTCTCAGTCGTCTCTATCAGTGGGTTGGCTGAAACGCATCTGTGCAATCTGATTTTCCTCCTGTTGAAGTCTGCGCATGGAGGCTGATTCACAGCCCGTCTGTATTTCATCCTGACATCAGATGCAGATTAGAGGGACTCCTGGGTCTTGCTGTTCACAGTGGGCAGAGGTGCCCAATGACTCTGTTGGTGTTTGGGTCAGAAGCCTTATTTTAAAGGCTTGCTGGGATGAAAGCAGATGTACTGTGATCAGAAAGGTGGTGTTAGGGAGAGCTGTCAGCCATGGGTGTAGATCAGCCTCTCTTTTGGAAAAAGGAGCTGGTGGTAACAGCCCTGCAGTGTACATAACAGCACTCAACATTTATGGGCCAAGTAATCTGACTGGTGCTAAATGCTTTCAGGGAGGAAATAAGGGAGACAAAGAAAATCCCCCACCATTAGGAAATGCTAATCAATGAAAAGATTAATGCAATGTATAAATTTTAAGATGGCTGGAGGTACTTCATGTGGATGGGAAATAAATCTCAATAATGCAAGATTTGTCAGGTGATTGAAAGATGAGAAACCTAAGTAGCTGCGTTGGGTGCAGTGGTCAGTCCATTTTACTCATGGTCCAAATAGTGTTATTGGTACAAAATAGCCTTAAGCAAGAGGCTGGATCTATGAAAAGACCTCTTCCTAAATAAGATTTCTTCCCAAACTGAGGGAGTTCAGCTGCTGTTCTTGTATCAGGTAGTTTTATAAAATTTCTGCTTGTCAAGAGGTGGTTTAGCCAAAACTGTGAATATTGCTTTGGAGTTTTAGAATATTTATAATTTTTCAAGGCAAAGGGGAGATGGGCATTATACATGTACATTTTTATTTCATTTGATCTTGTAATTTTCCTGTCCCAAAGATGAAGATAAATATTTTGTTGCAGCTATGAGACAGATGTGTGCTGTGTATTTTCAAGTAAGTCAGATTAAGAACAGCCCTTTATCTAACCCTACAGCTTGTCCCTCAAAACCACCTCAATCAGTGGAATCAGAAGCTGCTTAGTCCAGCTGGGGGCACATTACAAGAAAATTCCTGTCATTTAGTCTTCCTCCTGTAGCTTTCTTTATTAGATTATTCCTTTATTTTTAGTTATACTCTGGACAGCACAAATCTGCTCACATATAGGCACTTTTAGATGGTGTTTTTGTGACTCATATGACTGTATTTGAAAGATTCTGTTCCTTGGATGGGTCCCATTTCCCAAAGGGCTTGCAGAGGTACAAGAAACACTCAGAATACACCTTCAGGAAAAGCTTTTTCTTATAATCAGAATTATTCCAAATGGACATTTTGATAGTGTCCAACAACCCTAGTGACAGACCCTTTTTTGCAAGAGACTATTGATTATATTGGCTATAATCAATAGACAATCCCAGCCACAAGTGTGCAATTCAAGGTCTGTCTACACTGCAGCTGATTTGGGCATTTCCAAACATTTCCACCCAGCTCACAGGCAGGAGCTGTGAAACCCACCCAGGTATTCCTGCCCAGACTCTCCAGAGAGACAGGGAGGCAATTCAGGGATGGTGATGCTCAGACAGCCTGTGTTCAGGCATGCCTGGAGATTTGCTGGCCTCTTAGTTTTCCAGCCTGATCTCTCAATTTTAGAATGCACAAGCCAACTCTTTTTTTTTTTTTTTTTTTTGAGTAGCTGAAACTTGCAGGTATTTAGCTGGAAAGTAGATTCAAAGACACCTAAAAGGTTACTCTGGAAGGTTGCTCTCAATACCCATGTAGGGTGGTCCCTGGTCACATGAGCCTGAGAAGCCCAGAAGGAGCTCAGAAAGACAAGAACCAAAGGCACCCATCCCTATCTAAGACTTTGTGTAGTCCTGTTAAACTTGGCATAAACAGCTTGTCTGAGACTCATAGGAATTCTGTGAGAGGTGGAAAAACAACACTCAAACCTCCAGGCAATCCATTCTCCCCCAAACCACTACTGTTGATTGATGAGCATTTTCCCTTTGCTCCCCTCACATGTATAGATCTTTCGCTTGCCTGTACAATCAAATATCTCCTGTGAAATCACAGCATCAGCGTGTGCTGATCACTGGAGCATCCCACGGGCTGCTGGGAATGCTGTGTGATTGCTCTCCTTACTGGACTCCGATGTTGATGACTCCCATGATTGCTGGAGCACAAAAATGCCAGCCACTATCTCTGCAGTGGATTTTGCCAGTGATGACCCTTTGAAAAGCTGGTGACCAGAAACAGGAGATATGAGGTGACTGTCAGGGTTTGGGGGTATGAAAGGATTTTCTATCACACGGTTTTTGGAAATGTCAGCTGTAATTGAAACTTAATCTTCCAACAAGTTTCATCTGGCTGTTATTTGCAGACAATGTGAATGTTGCATTTTAATAAATGGCATCTAAACTAAAAGGTTCTGTTGATTTAGTCTACTTTTTTTTTTTTTTTTCTAAAAGGATACTGACAGCTGGGGTGTGGGTTCTAAATTAATTTGACTTTCACAAATCAGATACTTCCACTTCCCCAAATATAATTAAAAAAATAGTCTGGGTAGCAAAAATACAACATCCCAAAACTTTGACCTGCTGTAGCAGGACAAGTAATACTGATTCCATTTGGGAACTGGCAGAGCTGAAGAGTAGGAGCAAAAAGAGAATTCTAACCTTGTGTCTGCAGCTAGCTGGTGGATACTGCCCAAAAGTGAGGAGTAAGCAGATTTAGTCAATGTACTCAGAATTTATGCAGCACCTAACTACATAGAAGAAATAAGAAATATTTCTTATATTTAAGAAATATATTACTATATTTTATATAAGAAATAAATTTTGCAAAGGCAGTAGAACACAAAAAGTTGCAGAGGAAGTTAATCAGAAATATGAAACTGTTTCTATAGCAGAAAACACCGAATAGACTAAACTTTCAACACCAAGAAGAGATGATTGGGGGGTGATGTCAGATGGTTAGAAGAGGTGAATAAAGGAAAATTATTCGCTATAATTTATAATAGAGTGTCAGCAGAATGTAAGGCATTGTTAGCAGAAAATTTCACACAAGAAAAAGGAAGAAATGTATATGACTGAATCATGGAAGTTGTGAAAAAATATTGTAGTGGCAAAAGGAAAAGAGAGGCTGGAAGATACGGTTGGTTGTGTCAGTCAAACACAGAAGTCAAGTGTAGCCCCTAGTGCAAGTATTCTCTGAAATGTTGGTTGCTGGATGATCTGGAACAGTGGGAACAGTGCATGCTTCACACATTTCTTACACTTCTCATTGCCACCTGTTGCTATTCAGTATCAGAAACTTGTGTGGCAGCTCTGCATGTAATAATAATAATAATAATAATAATAAATAAAAATAAAAAATTAAAAAAATAATAATAATAATAATAATAATAATAATAATAATAATAATAATAATAATAATATCTGACTTTGTTTTTTGAGTGGCATTCAAGGACGAGCTCCTCCTGCTATCTTGGCATGGATCCCACACTCTGGTCCCCATTCAAGCCTTGGAAGAACCTGTCCATCAGTTTTCCAGAATCTTCTGTACTCACCTTTGGCCTCAGCATAGAACTTCCTTGAGTGACTAATGCCATTTGCTCAGGGTTGAATAGATGTGCCAGTTCTCAAGAGCAGGTCACCTCAAAAGATTTTGTGATCCAGGGTTGGACAAAGATCCACTTGATCTTTCCTCAGAGCAGCCTAAATGGATGAGACTGTGTAGTTGGACTGCAGTCAGATTTGGGGTGGTGATAGATATTGGTCTTAATGTTACAGTCTAGCACTTGAGAGATTCCTCCAGGGACCTCACCTGTGGGGAAGTTACATGGCATATATACCTACACCAGTACTTTACAGCTGTCCTGACTGCTGGGTGTCATGATGTAACCCAGCAGGCAGATAAGCACTACACAGCTGCTCCTCCACTTCTCCTCCCTCCCCGCAACAGATTGGAGGAGAGAACTTGGAAAAAAAGTCAAATTCATGGGTGAGATAAAGGCAGTTTAATAGGACAAAAACAGAAGGGAAAATAACAGCACAAATAACAATGATACAAGAATTAAAGTATACAAAACAAGTGATGCACAATGCATTGCTCACCACCCACCAGCTGATGGCCAGCCAGCTCCCAGGCACTGGCCCCTGGCTAGGTTTCCCCTCAGTTTATATGCTGAGCATGAAGCCATATGGTATGGAATATCCCTTTGGCCAGTTTGGGTCAGCTGTCCCAGCAGTGTCCCCTCCCAGCTTCTTGTGTACCTCATCCTACTGCTGGTGGAGTGGGGTGAGAAACTGAAAGGTCCTAGACTTAGTGTAAACAGTGCTTAGCAACAACTAAAACACCAGTGTGCTGATAATAATCAACATTACTCTCATCCTGAATCCAAGACACAGCACTATATTTGCTACTAGGAATAATATTAACTCTATCCTAGCTGAAATCAGAACAATATTCCCCCCTTATTCTATACCATTTATGTCATGCCCAGGTCCCACACTTTTCAATAGATCCCAAGTAACCACCATCACTTTTCCTGCCTTCTGATATATAAATACAGATATCATTCCCTTAGTCTATGTGCCATCCCCCTAACAAGTCCACTGACTTAATTTAGTCCATGGGGTTTATTGAGTAGACTCATGAGTAGTCCATGAGTAGTCCATGAGTCCAGTTTCATCTGTCATTTTACTTCTTTGGGACAGGAGAGGTGGTGTGTGGTGTTGGATTTTTGCCTGCTGAAGTCAGTTCTCATTCCATCATTGCTGTGCTTGTTCAGCTCTATCTGGGCACTTTGCCCAGATTAATCAAAGTTGTTCATTAATCTGGGTGATTCCTAATGTAATGCCCTTGATGTTGCATGTAGCCAGCTCAGCAGTGGTGAGAAGATGTGTTACATGGCAATTAACATCACACAATCCAAATCACTGGCTGTTCTCACACAGAACCAGATCCCCTGGAACAAAACTCTGGATTTCCCTATCCTCCCACATTCCCCACCAAGTGCACCCAGCTCCTTGAGCAAAAGCAATCCCATGGATGGGTTTGTCATTGCCTGATGCAGGAACAACTCCGATTGTTTTCCCCAGAAGCTTTTTTGTGTGCACTACAGGGACTTTATCCCCTTCTACACAATGTAAAAGTTTTGCTTGAGCACAGCTGGCAGATTCTCTAGTGCTGACTGCCCAGGTGGCCTTTGCTAAATGTGTATCCCATTGTTTGAAGGTCCCACCACCCACTGCTCTCAATGTTGGCTTTAACAATCTCCTGTATTTTTGATTTTCAGACAGGGAGGTGATAAACCCACACAATGCCATGCTTTTCAAGCCAGGTGTCTGTGAGGCTGTGTTGGAAATGAGTCCCCTTGTCTGGCTCAATTCTTTCTGGGGGGCCATGTTGCCATAAGATTTGCTTTCCAAGGCTCAGGACAGTGTTCCAGGCAGTGGCATGGGGCACAGAATAGGTTTCCAGTTATCCAGTGGTTGCTTCCACCACGGTAAGCACATGGTGCTTACCTTGGTGGGTTTGTGGGAGAGTAAGAGACACAATCTGCCATGGAGTATCCTGAGTATCTACACTTGACACTATTCCTGACAAAGCTGGTCCCCTTTGGAGGCAGGTGTCATGAGCTCAGGTGAGGGGCAGCCTAGGAAACACGTTACCTGAGCCTTGGTGTTAGGGCCCTTTGAGGAGGAAGGGAGCTTGACTGTTAACCCTGCTTTGATTGTGGCTATATCTGAACAAATAAATTGATGGCCCAGAGACTGTTCTTTTGTATTGGAGACAACTGGCAGAGCACAGCTTGTATTCATACATTTATATTCCCTACTCTCCAAACTGTGAGGGCTGCACCTTGACATGGCCCACGCCATCCCCAGGCCATGCCTGGGTGCTGCTGAGCCCGCAGGGCTGTGCCAGGGGAGCCACAGAGAATTGGATGGTGAGACACTCGGGCCATGTGCAGAGTGTGGTTATCCAGCTGTCCTTGCAGACTCCCCTGTGGAAGGGAGGTGGCCCCAGCTGCCTCCTCCAGCGCAGAGGGGGTAACATGGAGCTGAGCCCTGCTGAGGCTGTGTGCCCTCCTCCCTCCTGGCTGTGGCACCTGCTGCGTGGTCTCGACCTGCAGGACTGTGACACGGCAGGACAGAGTCCCCTGTGCAGTGCAGGGCTGCCTGTGCTCCCCCATCTTTAGCAGCCCTCCACTGATTCCAGAAGAAAACTCCAGAGAAGTGTGTCAGGCTGCCTGAACTGTCTACTTCTCCCTCCTTTCCCAGGCCAGATGCCTAAAATTGCAGTGGAGCTTTGCCTAAATTACTCACCTAAATGAGACTGACTGGAGCCTGTCCAACATGTCTGTTCTAATGGGTGGTTTTATTGCCTCAGCCTCAATTGTTTTGGAATGTACTTTGTTTATAGCAATAATTGATCATGCTTTGTTACAAGTGAATTAGTGGCAGCTGGAAGATCTAAGCTCTAATTTTCCTTCAAACTGGGAGAAATTTCATACCATCCATTGCTCATGTATAAGAAAACCCCTTTTCTTCTTTTCTTTTCCTTTTACTCCTCTAGTTTTAGAAATATAATTCCAGTGTACAAGCCACAATGGGAGTTCATAATAATCTATGGTGAGTTTGCTGCTCAGGACAAGTCTGTCATCGGTCTTTTTGATTTAAAAAGATTGTTTGATGGTTTTTCATTAGCCAGAGTCTAGCAAAATACTTTACAAATATTGCTCCAACATAATACAGCTTTCACAAGGCAGCTGAAGGGAAATATTCCCAGATGCTTCAAGGAGAAGCTTTCGTGCTCATTATTACGAGCAAGGGCAATTTTGTACGCACAAAGAATTGGCTGGTGGGGGGACCACGAGGCAAGATCTGCAGCAAGTGTACCCACTTAAGCTCATGAAGGTCTGTAGGATAGTTAAAGTTTCTGTGAGATGGATAAAAACCTTTGAATAACAAACCCCTGGTACTTAGAATAGAGTATTTTAGAATTGTCTTCCAATTTAACAGTCACAAAAAGCAAAGTGAACAGTCCAGCTGAATAATCTGACATTTTAAAAAAATCTTCAGGCCGTGTTCAGACCTGCCACAGTTTTCCAGTGATCCCAGTTTTAAGCACTTAACAGTAACCCTTGGTGAGGCACACCTCCCAGTTCTGGCTATCTGTATGGTAATGGAAAGAGCTGGTCACTTTCTAAGACGGTCTGTGTCTTGGGAGAGCTGAGTTGTGCTGTGGAGTCCTTGGTTTCCCTACACTTGTCCCCACTGATGCAGGTGGGATAAGTCTGTGCCCAAGGATCCCTAAGGGCTTGGAGGAAAATGTTTTGCTTTCCTGCCTCCATTAGCCTGACTTAAAAATTCAGCTTAAATAAAGGTATTGGATGTACAATTGTGATGTGAAAATTAAAGTAGATTCAAAAGGCTTGAACAAAGACAACATGGTTTAAATGACAGATGGTTTTTAGAGCACTGGCTGATGTTTCCAGTAATGAGCAATAGTGACTTTAATTCAGGGAAGCTCGGCTACAGATCTGATTTTAGGTCTGAAGCATCTAAACTGATTCCTCCTCCTAAGTAGTCATTAACAAAATGTTTTTCTGGGCTGGAGCAGGAAACCACCAGAAGCCAATGACAACATAAACTAACCCCAGATTCCATCAGATATAGGGAATGAGCAGGTGTCACATATTTCCTGATCTTTGATGCCTTTGCTTTGAATGTTTCACAGCAAAAAATGCTTAAAAACCCTTGAAGACTTTTACTGTGTTACATGTTATGCCAAGACAGGAATGCTGCTGTGGTCTTCTCTGCTTGAAGGAAAATATTAGACAAAGGAGCTGTTATGGTGGCTGTTACTGTGAGTTTAAAAACATTGTGTTGACTAATTTGACATCTTACACTCACAGTCTCATCATATTTTTGTTTGCAGCAACAGCTCCTGGTGGAGAGTTACTCTTTAAAGCAGTGGTTCAAATGCATCTACCACCAGGCTTATTGACAGTGGTCTTTTCTACTTTAGAGATGTAGCTCCCTGACAGAGTCCACTACACTGTCTGCTTCTGTTCTCTTTGGACCTCCCCCAGAAACCCAAGCTGTCATTTTAGACACCTATACAAGTGTTTCTAAGCTTCAAAAAGCCTGAGCTTTTGTGCCTCTCTTGGCTGCTGCCCAAGCCAAATGTCACTGCCTGTCCCGTTGATGTGAGAAGAGCGCTGACAATTTGCAACACTTCGTGCCTAACCCTGTGCACTAAGCTCTTTAAAATATGGAGTTTTTATTGTTTGCTAACCTTTTAAAAATAGCTTGACTTAGAAGCCTGAGAGACATGATTACCTTGAAAATGGGTGCTTAGTTGTGAATCCAAAACTGACCCAAAATTTCTGTCTTGTGTGGCTGGGAGATATTGATTGCTCTGACCCAGTTTCTGAAGATATGGCCAAGTGCTCTTTTAAGAGCTGATCACAGCTGTGAAGAAGTTTAGTGCACATCTGTGGATATTTGTACAGCTGATTGAAGGATTTAAACCCAGGAATCTAATGCCAGACAGGGAAGGAAAGGGCTCTACAGAAGATCTGCTGGAGCTCCACAGTTTGTCTCGTTCTGAATCACAGAATCAAAGAACACCCGGAGCTGGAAGGGACTCACAAGGATAACCAAAGTGCAATTCCTGGTGCTGCAAAGGACAGTCCCTGAGTCACACCCTGTGCCTCAGAGCCTTGTCCAAATGCTTCTTGAAGCCTGGTAGGCTGGTGCTGTGACCACTTCACCGGGGACACGGTTTCTGGGCTCTGTTGGGAAGAGGTCTTCCTCCTACCAATGACCACGTAGAGCCCATCTTGTGAATGGAGCAGGCAGTGTTGGATTGTCCTGCTTGGTCCTGAGGCATTTATGTTCTTGGTTACCCTCTAAATGGGTTTCTTCCTTTCTTTTGCAGTTGGATGAAACCAAATGAAAGAAGCAGTGCTCTAAATTTGAAAAATTGGAGGCTAGGGTTGATTTTGAAAAATGAGTCCTTTGCATTTTTTAATAGACCTCTTTTTATTCAAGTTTAATGAAGGCAAAAGAAAGAGTTCTGAAAAATGCAGCCAACCATGACAAAATATATAAAGCCCTAGAGAAGCCATGCCTGCATGTTGGAATCTAACTGTGTAGCAGTATATGAAAAAGCAGGAGGAAAGGAAGCAATTTTATCATTATTGACAGGTCAGAGAGACACACAGAACAGGTTTAATGCCTTCAGAGCAGTTGCTGAGGTTTTGAAGCCATATCTTTAATTTAAGTTTTTCTTGCTGTTATCTCTCTCCACTTCTACCAGGCAGTGTTGTGTTGCCAGGTTTGGCTGCATTGGACTGCCTCTGCCAGCACTCCCTGTTGTTGCTGAGAGTATCCTGCTGGGCAGGATGAATGGAAAAGGTATTTGCAGCTCTGGACTCTCCAAGAGGCAGTGCCAAGAGCTGGGGTTCCCCCTCATTCCTACCTCTGTCATGCTTGCAGAAAGGTCTGCTTTCCAGTTTCTGGGCAGGCTTTTGCTGACCTGAGTTTTGTCTGGTCAGAAAAAATTGGCACAATAATACCTGGCTCTGAAGCTTGTAACCCTCCCTGAGGTGAAAGAAGTGTGTTGGGTGTGAGCACCTGCATTAAGGTATTTGAATTCCGCTTCTGTTTTGTTGACATCTAGTATTGAACCCAAGGCTCCATGAGATAAGCTTGGTCTCTCCTAAACTGAGGCGCTCAATTCACAGATTGTTGTGTTCTACTGCACCAAACATCTGTGCAGGTAAGTGATACATGTGAAAAGTCCCTGGTGTATGTACCTCAAATACAATTTGTCTCCAAGACAGAGAGACAGATCTGCTTCCCAGACAGCTTGCTTTGGGAAAGCTGTGCTGCTGCTCACGTTAGCAGCTTAGGGTTTCTAACAGAACACTTAAGCACGTGCTTCATTTTAAAGCCATGGGCTGTCCTGAGGACCCCTTGGCCACATGGGCTGGGGTGGGTTTGCTGACTTGTTCTTTTCTGCATGTACCTTCTTTCCCCATGTGGAATTTTTTCCCGTGGGGTGGTGTCACATCTGCACAGATTTCTGGCTCAGCATCCCACCCCATCCTTGCAACAAACCCTGTGGCATGGTACATGTACTGTGCATTGCTTGAGGGGCAAAAGCAAGAGTGTCACTCTGTTTTGGTGGCTGCAGGGAACCCCCCTGCCCTTGTGGGACACATTTAACACTCTAGGGGGCTGCTGGAGCACCAGAGGCAGGATGCTGCAGTGAAGCAGCCAGAGGGGTTCCTGGGCAGCCTGCATGAACACACTTCAGTTCAATGCTCATTGGCATTAAGTCCTTTGAACCCAAGGTCTGGATATGGATTTCTGCCTTGGCACTTGTTAGACACCTTTTAGATAGAGGCTTAAGTGTCCCTTTACAACACACATTTTGGAGCTTTTGCCTGGCTCCTCTTGTGACTAGGACCTGCATATTTGCTTAAAGTCTTATTTGAAAAGTTATCTTCATAAGGAAATGTAGGATTTCCTCTATTCCTGAGTGCATTTCTCATGGAGTAACAGCATTGTTTGTCCATCTTATGCTCCATTTCCCACCATGATCTTATCAAGTTTCAAGTGGGAGGGAAAGGAAGCAGTCAAATGCAGCAGCACAGCCATACAACCAATACAACCCCGGAGCAACACAAGCTCATTTTGAAAAATATTGTGACTCCTGGCAGGATTTTGACTATTGATAGCATTGTATAACAAGCTGCAAGTTGGAGACTTCTAAACACGGCTTTGCTTCCAAAGGGACCCTTCTTGTTCACATGCCCTGAATGATCATCACTGAGTTGTGCTGCTTGTATGGACATTCCTGGAAACTGTGGTTTGTGCTTTTACCAGAATTTTGTTTCAACATGAAATCAGAGCTGGAAGTGGTCAACAATAATCATAGTGTGACTGGGTTGTTCCATCTGCAGGATGGATTATTGAATCATAGCTCTGGGGCACTTCTGGTTTGCTCTGTGAGAGATTCTTGAACTGGTGCTTTGAGGCTTTCTGGGGTAAAAATTAGGAAGAGCAAAATTTTCCAGGTATTTGTTGTCTAAATAAAAAGGAAATGAGCAAGCAGAAAATGAAAGCTGATTTCCAAACTTAAAAAAAAACACCGCAATAAAATTTTGCTTCAAACTGTGTTTAAAAGAAGATTTTAAACTCAAGAGTGCTCTAGTTCAAGCCTTCTTTATTCAAGTCAGTTTCCATAGAAGCCCCTTAAGGCTTCATTGCAGAAGGTAAGGTTTTGCCAATTATTTTTTTGGTAGGAGACATTATGCTAGTCATGGATATTACCTTTGAAGTAAATACCTCTCTGCATATAGTTTTGATGCTATTACTGAGCTCATGATACATGTATGTGTATATATATTTTGTATTCCCATTCATCCTAAAGATATAAATCAATGGTGTTACAATTTCCTGCCTCCTTTGAATTATTAGCATGAAATGCAGGTACTTCTTTTGCTGTTAACTGGTATCCTTTCAGGGTAGACACTAGGGAAATATTTTTTATCAATATAACATTTCATTTTGGCTTATCTAACAACTAAGAGCAACTAATGGCAATCTGTTTTGCTTTGAGATGCTAGCTGCTGGTAAGCTATGGCCCTAAGAGATGAATTTCAATTTATACTTAGCCAGTTGGAGAATATAATCTTTCTCTGAGTAGCAAAAGAATGTATTTTTCTGTTAAGTTAGGAGTTTTTGGACACAGGACTGGTTTTCAGTACTCTCTATGCATACTAGTAAATAAAAGAGAGTCAAGAACTGACCTTTGTGTGGGAGGTCAGGAGGAAGAAACAGGTTCATGTTTTTTCTGTTCCTTCCAGAGCAGACTGGCTGCATCTACACTTAACAGCACTTGGCCCTGGCTCTCCCCTGGGCCCCACATAAAACTATGATTATTATTTTTACTGTATTTTTCCAGTTTGGCTTGTCTAAAGGAAAATGAGTGAAGTGTTGCAGCCCACCACAGCAGTGGGTTTTCACCAAGATCCTGGTGGTGTGTTTTGCTGCTGCTTAGCACAAGGACATGTGAGGTTGCAAAGCCATCCAGGGTAGCTCTGGAGAAGTGGTGGTGCAGAGGGAGCCAGACACGGTGCTCTCTTCTCAAGTCAGTCACGCTAAGGGTCACACTGGGGAAAAGTCCTGCAATGAACCCTCTCAGCACACATGTCCAAACCCTGCTTTGCAGACAGCTGGTGGGGAAGGTTCAGGGCAAAGCAAGAAATCACCTGCCTGAAGCAGAGCTTGATGGTCAGGGGCTTGGTGCTGGGCTTTTCCCCCTGACCCCATTACTTGGGACACAGATATATTCTGTGTGACAAGCACTTTCTCCAGGGAGCTTTTGGAAGGAGTGAAGGCTGGGGAGGGTTGGAGGGCTGCAATTTTCCCCTCCCCACCAGCACCACAGCTTGCTGCAGTCTGCAGCCCTGCCCATGCTCTGTGATCTGTGGCACAGACGATTGCTTTGAGGATGGCAGCTCACGGGTAGCTGGCTACGGATGAAAGGAGCCACCCTAAAGCCATGTCAGAGCCTGGCAAGACAGCCTCAATGGGTTTTTCTGTCCAGCTTTTAGGAGTCACAGGATGCACCTTATCATCAGCCCCAGGCTCAGTGGGCTCTAGGTGAGCCTGACCTGGAGAAAGGCTGTTCTCACCTGTCTTAGGCTGGAGAGAGAGGGCTGCCCAGGCAGGAGAGCAGTGTGTCAGCAGCAGGATACATCTGCAAGGCTCTGGGCTTGCTGTGGGAGTTGGGTTAAAATCTTCTAGATACCATTTTCCACTGATGGTCAAACAGATGCTGGAAAAGCACTGCAAGAACTGGGATGCAATGTGGCTGAATGCTGCTGGTGGAATTACAGAGCTGTATATAGAAAACTGTTATTTTTGCAGATTGTGGCTTCTGTTTTGTCTCCATCATCTGAGAAGGCAGCTCCTGGCATTCCAATAAAACTATGGAGTTAATTTTAATTACTGACAACTGCAGCTTGGGTTGCTATGGAAACACAAAGAACTGCCACTTCTACAAGTTCAGTCTGTAACTTGCTGTCTGGAAATATCATATGGGCTCTGATTCCTCTCTTCTGTCTATCAATAGCAGAAAAAGCATGGCCACTGTATCAGCCCAGTTTAAAGAATGCACAATCAGTTTAGGTAAGAATAAAACCCCCACATTTTTTAAAATGGGTGCCATTTCTGTGGTTCTAAAATAAAATTGGTATGTTCCTAATTTTCTAATGACTTGAAAAACAGTCCCCAGTCAGTTGACGAAGGAAACTAGAGCACAAAATCATTGATATTATAGTTGAAAAACAGCTATTATTAGGTCACACAGTCCCCATACAAAATTGTTCCTATGCTATTTTTTTCTACTACTTTTCACTGTCTAATTAAAAATGCAGCTGCATTTGTAATAAAACCTCCTTCAGCTTTAGTTTTAGGGCCAGAATATTATACCTAAATCACGAGTTACTGGACAAAGAAGGTTATTTCCATTCTGAGCTTTTCAGTTTGCTGCTGTTTTCTTAGCCTGAAGTGTCTCATTTTTACTCCCTGCCTTGTTCCTGGGAGTGGCTTTGAAAAGTCAGAATCTGTATACTTTGTCTTCCTAAAAACTACAGAAAAAGCTTGTTTATTTTTTGCATCTAATTCACTAAAAATATGGTGTGTTGAACTGAGGCCTGGAGTCAGTGCTATAACTTATTGACATTAGTGGAGTTAAACCCATTAACTCCTGGGATTCCTTTCCCTCTAGTTATGCTTTACATTATAAATTATGCAAAGTGTCTCAGTTGCTGCAGGTCCTAGAGGAGCTGGACTCTCTTCACATGACTCAAAGATCTCTCAAGTACTCTTTTCAGAACAGGTTTGTTAAAAGCAAACACTGCTGTACTTTTACAAAAGGAATACTGAGCGGGATTAGAGTTCTGCCTTCAGCTTCCCCACAGTAAACACATTACAGATTTCTGTGGTGTAATATTGTATCCCTGCTTCATGGCACTCCAACGTAATTCCCACTGGTTTCAGCTAACTGTCCCATTTTGATGGCAAGAACACACTGTCCCCTTTGGGGAGGCAGCCATCCCAGAGCCTTTCCAGAGGCTGCTCCAGCTACAGTATTACCCTGACCAGCTGCTTCCCTGTCCAGTGTCCCCAGTCCCTCCAAAGCACACTCAGCTGTGAGTGCCTGTCTAAACCTTGTGTCCACCTTCATCTTCTGGACTTCCTCCTAAACCATCCATCTCAGGAGTTCAATTGCCTCAGACCCTGTGGGACACAGGGAGAGCAGGTATGCCCAGACTTGGACCTTGAAAGCCTGAGCTGCCCTTCAGAAATGTTTTCCTCTCTGTTGACTTTGTAGGCAGTTTGGGCAGTGAATCTCTGCACCCACTGTTGAACTGTTTGGACTCACCCGGGCATTTAGACCAAACTGGCAGAGGGATCCCTCCTGAGAGCAGCTCGGACAGTAGATCTGAGCAGGCCTGGTTCCTCCTGGGGACTGCCTCAGGCAGCGTGTCTTAAGTTACAAATGCAAGACGTGGCCGGGGTGTGTATTCTATTGCCACCTGTTAGAACCAGGTGGGACAGTTATTTTCTGTTTATAAGGCACCTGTTAAAAGCAGGTGGGGCAGTTATCTTCTGTTAATAAGGCACCTGTCAAAACCAGGTGGGGCAGTTTTCTTTATCTCTTCCATGACCCATCATCCCTCTGGGGAGATATCTTCTGTTAATGGGCCATGGAGTGTCACTGCATGGCTGATAAAATTGCATCACCCCATGGTGAGACGCTCTGCCGAGGAGGAGGAGCCAAGCATTCCTACCTGGATATAATCTGAGTTCTAGAACACCACAGCAGCCTTTTCCCACTGCATTCCCAGAGGAGATCTTTCTTCTCCACTGGATTCCCAGCGGAAGACCAGGCCCATCTACACCACCACTGGACCTTCAGAGGAAAACTCCACCCTTCTACAGGACCAGTGCTCCAACAGAACCACATCTGTCACTGCAGCAGGACTGCAGCCACCATGTAATGGGGCTGCTGCCAACACCCTGACCAACAGGGTGTCAGGTTGTGTTCTGACTCTGTTAATATTCCTTTATATTACTGCATTTTTATTTTTCCTAATAAAGAACTGTTATTCCTATTCCCATATCTTTGCCTGAGAGCCCCTTAATTTCAAAAGTATAATAATTCAGAGGGAGGGAGTTTACATTTTCCATTTCAAGAGAAGCCCCTGCCTTCCTTAGCAAACACCCCCCCCCCCCCATCTTTTCAAGCCAAGACAGCGTCACTGGCTTCCATTGGGAACAGGACACAGGGAACATGTTCCCACAGCTTCACCCCAGCAGTGCCAACATGCTGCTCCCTTTTTCCTCATGGCATATGGGACTTCCTGGATTTCAATGCCCCAACCTTCCCTCCAAAAAGTCATAAAACCATGTGCTGGTATCCTAAATAGGGTATCTAAAAATTATGAGGAACTGGACCTACCCTAAAATCCTTCTTCATTCTCTGATTATGTTCCAGCTAACTCTTTTGCTTTAAAATTGGAGGGTGTATAACTGATGCTCTAGACAGAAACTTTGGAAGTCTCTGAAGCATGAAGGAAGTGGTCTGGGTTTGAGTGCAGGGAAAGTCTGACACAGGATCTTAGTGGGTATCTTAAGTGAGAGAGAATCATTCCTCCTATGTTTTACAGTATGTATTGCTTTGAGCTGGAGATTTAGGAGAATGTAAGAAGGTTAATTAATGCTCAGCTCTATCTAGAACTTTCCTCCAGTTTGTCAAACTAGGCAGAAAGTTTTAATAAATGAAAATAGTGGGTCTGACACATCTCTACTGCTATACTTGGAGACTGGATAAAGAGCACAGACTGTGTGGCAGCTTTTGTGAAAAACGTTCAAATGGCTGACAACTCACATCTGAGCTGATGAATGACTCAAAAAAGAGCTTAGCTCTCAATCTTGCTGTTGGCACCCACAAGGAATCTGATTCCAGACACGTGTCCTTTTGTGGTTAGGAAATCCATAGCTTTCCCCTGTGCTCAGCTGTTGGGTGATCACAAGAGGGAGGATGTAAGTGCACCCCCCTGCTGAGCCATGTCTGGCTTTCAAGGGAAGCTGCCAGGGACATGAGGGAGCCAGATACAATCTACTGGTCCTTCTCCAGCAGTTTCTGTAGCCAGGATGGCTGTGCCCTGCCTCTGACAAGTCAAGTGGTCTCTTTTCTCTTGGGTTTGGGCTTTTGAACACCCCTGTAGGTAATATATGGTTTGAGACAAAGCACATTGTTGACTACTCCTTGACCTTCTTTTGTAAATTCATATGTTCCTTTCCTTTGCTGGGAATCAAAAGCCACCACAAACACAGTTAGTATGTCACTTCTGCTCTTTGGGAGTTTTGTTGGGGGGTGATGGAGGCAAACTTCCACCTGCAGGACCAGATGTGGTTGACTGTTTTCCACTGTAATGAGCCTCTCATTCAGAACCTTTTCCTTTCCTTCAATTTTGCAATTTTCCAGGCCCCTGTACAAACTGTTTCTTCAAGACTGTTCTGTTCCCGGGTCACATCTCACAGTAACCATTTTGGAAAATACACCTCTCATGAGGGGCACTGGCATTGTGCCAGAGTCAATCCATAACACCTGTTTAAAGTGAAGATACCATACTGGCTTTGCCTGAATGCTTTTTGTACACATACTGCTTTCCCATAGTCTGGGTTGTCTCTTGATAAGATTCCCTACATCATCATGAGGCAGGGCAATATTTTCAAATGATCACAAAGATGGTAAGATGCAGTCTAGATTCTTTAGTACTTCCATTGAAAAGATATGGACTGGAAATTCATAATAAAATAGTAATTAATACATGTTTTTAGCTAATCAAGGACTTTCATTGCAAAGTGAAAAAGTTTCATTTAAAGTGAAAAAGTGAAGCATGTCCCATTAAGGGAAGAGGTTGACTGTAAGATTGCTCAGTTGCTTTGTTTACAAGTGAAACGCAATCCTGACTTCTCAAAGTGAAGGGGGAAAACATCCCCAGCAATTTCCCATATGATTGTGAAACAAAAAGGGGATAAAGAAAATCACGGCTTTTGAAATTGTGGAGGATTTTTCTGAGGAGAACTTTGAGACAGTCTTAGAATAAATAACAGCTGTCTGCAACAAAGGGCATGCGATGCACACACGACAGGAATGGGTCATGATCTGCATTGAATTATGCCACATAACTACACTGCAGAGCAGCTACAGCAGCAAGGGAAGACTGTGTGCAATAAACTCTGTGTACGTGATGCTGTAGGAAGTCTTTGGTCTGTTCCCCAATATGAGCTCTGCATTTGGGGCGTGTACCTCTGAGTTACAAGAAGTCAGGGGCATTAGCTGGGACATAAGAGGGAAAAGGGGCCACTGTGAAAGAGCATCAGCTGCTGGTTGGGGCAGTTTTGGTTGTGCTGCTTCTGGGGATGTCCAGAATCAAGAGCTTCAGCTGGAGAAGTTTCACGTTCCCATCTTGGCAATGAGTGAGGCTAGAGGATCCTCATGTGCAGTGGAAGGCATGTCCAGAGGTCTGGGGATTCCAGACCACGTGGAAAATATAGCACAGATTTAGACCTACCTGAGCAGAAAGAGGATTTATGCCCACCTGGACAGCCAGGCTGGGAGACACATCCCTGAAGAAACCATGACAGTGATGTGAGCTGCCTTGCCTGTTCTCCAGGGGCCAGCGTGCTCAGCAGCCAGGGAGCAGTTTCCAGAGGGCCAGCCTTGACTCTGAGGGCTTGGTATGTCCTCCCCAAACATGCTCAGCAGATAGTTATGTCTTTTGGGGTGATCTATAATACACTTAAATGAGATAGATGAGTGCTCTTCTCTGCCATGGATTAGTGGGAACCAGAAAGAGCAGAGCAGCTCCAGAAAATTCCCTTGTTTTATTGCAAGCTTGTTTTATTGCTGCACGACATGATGAGAGTCCAGTTGCTGCAGTAATTGGTTTTATTGGGTGCTTTTATCCAACATGTGCTAAAAACCAGACGCAGAGCAGGTAGGAAAATGTTCCCATGTCTCCTTCCCACCTGGAGTGGGTCTCCTCCAGGGAGGTGCCAGCAGCCCTTCCACCTCCTCGCTGTGGCCCACCCCATGTACCAAGCTAAAGGCATGATCACAGTTGGTATCAGCAAAAGTCATGCTCTTGTTACACATCAGAAACTCCCTCTCTCCCTGGGTCCTGTACTTGTGACTTCTCAGCGTGCATCACAGTACATTTTGTGCCCATTTTCTTGCAGAGATGACTCATGTGGTGGAACGTCATGTTTCCCAGTGAGTGATGGCAGTAACTGAATAATTTCAATGCCTCTGAATGCCAAATTTTTTGAAACATGTTTCTGTTTTGTGTACAGTAGATGCAATAAGAAGGCTGAAGATGTCATGTGTTTTTTTTAATTCAACTTCAGCTGTTGATTGTCTTTTTCTTGATTTTTCTTCTTTTCTGATTTCTTCCAGTAGTCTATAACACTTGAGATATGTCTGAGTAATGATTTCTTTGGTAATAGTCCTTCCTTGTATTAAAATGCAATAATTTTTGCATTTTAGAAGGCTTTCTAAAACTCAAATTGCTTTTCCTGGGTGAGATGTCTTCCTCTTTTTTTCCCTTCAGTGTGTTTAGTTTGAGGGCTATTCAACACAGTATTGTCACTCCTTCCATGGTTTACATGGTGATCAAGGAATTTACAGAAGAAATTTCCTTTTTTTCAGAAGATTTTAGTATTTAATTCCATACCAGTATATACTACTCAAAAATAAGTCAAGTAACATGGGAGATGAACTGAAGTGAGAGTGAGGCATAAGCAAAGTATCTGTCATACTTAGCAGTTTTGAAACCTTCAGTCTATCATTTCATGTCTCTGAATTAATGAGAAACTCCAAAACTGAATTTGTGCAAAGTAAATGCACTGACTTGGTAACTTTGATACATCTTCTTTTGGGAGAAGCTGAGTTGGCAAGTGGCAGTCTGAGGGGTATTTCACCCTTTACCCAGAACATCTGATGCCCAGGGAAGGCACATGGTTCAGCCTTGTGCATCCTATACAGCACATGGAAAGAGACAATATCCTGCAGGAGGTGACAAAAAATAGCAGCTGAGCTTCTACCCTGACATGTGCTCTCCTTTTGGCACAGAAAGGGCCAGAGGAGAGGAGGGAGCAGAGCTTGCAGGAGGCAGGAGCTCCCTGTAGCACCCGGGGCTGGTCTGGGCTTAGATGTGGGTGCCTGTGACCCTGGAGAATATTTCCCTGTGAGGTGGAAATATGGGAGGCCTCTGACCTCCAGGGCAGGGCTTGAGCAGCCCTGTGGGCTCCTTTCCTTGCCAATGCCATAGATTGGAAAGCTTTCCCGCTTTCAGGCTCTTCATGATCATCATTATTTTCTTCAGAGAGGCTTTCCTGAATGCTGCTGTGTGTCTTGCTCCACTCAGGGTGCTCCCAGTAGCCTCTCAGCCAGGAGGAGATGATCTCCCCAGGCCTGAGTTTGGGTTCACCCTGATTTAGCACTGCCTTACCTGGCACTGTATCTACCCTACAGCCCACCCTGCTTTTCTTTCCCTTGGCACTTTGTCTTTTTCCTTGAGGGACTCTCACTTGCTGAGGCTTTGCTGATGGAGGAGACTCTGTAGGCTTGAGCTTATCCTTACTTTTATTTCTATTTTATCCTTTTAGAGATTGAAGTTGAATCTATTACTCCCATTCTGAACTCTGTTTGACTAAGACACATGGCTTTAGAGAGGACATCACAAAATGGAGAATTTGCAGTAATGGACTCAGATTTCATCACTCAGTATGAAATACATGTGCCTTCTTTCTTACTTTAAGACATTTTGCTTTCAGCTGTGTATCACCAGTAGCTATTATGTGATTCTCTGCTTGTTGCACCTTCCTCTTCTTTCCTCCCTGTCTTTCATGTTCCTTAATTCCTGCTAAAATTTTCAACCATTTTTCCTGATTTTTGCTTTTTGCTTGTAAGAGCAATCACAGATCAGCATCAAATAGCTGTATGAGTTCTAGTAACTGTTTTCATCTCTAGAGATTTTAAACTTTGTCAGAACATCCTGATAATATACTGATTGAAATTCCCCTCTGAAGTCTCAATTTAATACACACTGTTGTTTCCTCTGTAACTCTTTGCAGACAGACACTGATGTTTTTATTTAACCTCTTGAGAAGACACAAAATGGGAAACAAGCAAGTAACAAGCGTTTCCAAATCCCAATGCTATAAATCTGTTTTGTTTCCCTTCTGCTTACAAAAGTGGCAAATTATTTATTTTATTACCTGATATCACACCAATAACAAGAGGAGTCTGTTCCATGCAGTCCAATTATGAAAAATTGCCTGAGATAGAATGACTCACAGTGGGCCTGTTTTTCATGGCACTGTTTCAAGGAAATATTTACCTGCCTGTAGTGAGGAGAATTTACACTTAGCTGGCAGCTGAAAATTTCCTATCAGAAAAAAAAAAGAAATTGCCAGATAAAATGTTGGTCAGTCACTGCTGTTTGGATCATTTTCTTGATGCGTGAAGTCCAGCTGGACCCCAGATGTGGAATTTTTCTAACCTCAGCCAGTGGTAGGATTTAGGGCATTGAGATGGTTTGGAGGGTTCCCTGAATTCCTTTCCAAACTGGTTTACTGAAAAGCTTAGTACAAGTTTGACCAGTCAAATGCTTTCTGTTCAGATGTGAGATGTGAGGGGGTTTCATTCTTCTGGGTTTGTTGTTTTAAGTGGTTAATGGTAAATCAGCTAAAATACTGCATCATTCCTGGATGTGTGTGAAGCGTTGGTGGAAGAGAAATGTTAGCAACATATATCCATAATAAGAATAGAGTGTCAATTATTTTATTTGGTTATACCCACTTCCAAATGGTTGGATCCCCTCTTGTGTGGTGTTACAAAATGGAAGTATGTAGAAGAAGCACAGATCAGACTTCTTTACCAGACAGCCATATAACAGAGGATTACTTATTTTTTCCATATTAGCACAAAAAAATAGTGCCTTGACCTCCATTAGAAGTGCACAGCCTGCTGAGGCTTCAGCCTTTAGGAACAGCTGCTGAAATGCATAGGTTCTGTTCATCAAGCTTTCATATCAGAGTGGAAATATTCCGAGTACATGGGCGTATAGACAAGTACAGAGAGAGACTGACTGGGTTGGTCTGCAGCTGCTTCAGAACACTCTGTCCCATCCTAACCTCACTTCTGTGCCTCCCACAAACCATGGGGGCTGAATTCCTGCACCATCCTGGCTGCTCATATGGGCACTGATGCTGCACTGGCTGGGGGTCCTGTGCAGAGAGGGAAGGTTGTTTGAAGGACACAAAATCAGGAGCCTGCATCATCAGTGGGGACTGATCCACTGCTGGAAACAAAGCTGGAACAATTTCTCAGCTCAGCAGCATGTTAGATGAGATTTAATGCTCAGTAATGGAGGACAAAATCTTGTTTTCTAAACATGTTTATGTGACACGGGGGATAAGGCTGTCACTTTGGGTACAGGCCAAGTGCATGAGTTTTCTCTTCACCTGAAAGGGGGCACATGCAATTAGCCCTAAGGGTTCCACTCCTCAGCCCTGCCCAACAGCCTGGTAACAACTCTGCAGCCATTCCGGGTACTGAGCATGAAAAGAGAGCAAGGGCAGTGCATTCCTGGGGCTTTCAGTGGCAGGCAAAGCAAATTTTGCTTGGCTTATTTCTCTCCCCTTTGTCAGTTAGTATATTCCTGGGAGTGAAAGTGCTTTACTTCCAGATCAAGTGGTTAAGATAAATGATTTATAGCAGAGGAACATGAAGATGGTTTACCAGGGCAAGTTTCTGTCAAAATGGTAGAGGTAATCACACATACATGTTCATATATGTAGTATTTTTGTGTGTGTTTGTCTGGATGTGTTGCTGGAAGTTTGTACTAAGAATATCTTCTTTGAAATCAGAAAATAACCCTTTTTTGTCTCCTTTGCGTCTTAGGGAACTGCAGTAGACACATTCCAGCCTCCTGAAAAATTCATGCTTGTTCTGGGAATTTCTTTGGCCTCAAGGCAGCACATTTAGAAATGTACTTTTAAAAGAGCAAGAAAGATTTGCTGAGCCACCAAGTCTTGCAGAGGTCCCTGCCCTGAGATAGTCCTTTTCCCCAACCAACCTCCACGAGCCTGAGCTTCCTGCTCCACTCAGACCAGCCTTCACACGTTGTGGTGCAGTGGGCTTTGCTGGAGAGGAAGCCTTGATGTCTGGTGCAACCCAGACAGGATGGTCTGCCATGTGCTGTGGTTTGCCACATACCGTGGTAAAAAAAAATGGAGTAAAACAATTCCTGCTCTGCAGAGTGCAATCCTGCTTTGAGGCAGACATGCAGATAGATACAAGAGGGTCTCACAGACTGTGAGGATGAAAAGAAGAGCTGTTAATGAAAGCAAGAGCATGCAGCTAACAGGATCATTATTTCCTGGAGCAGTTGTAAATCAATGGAGAGTTTAAAAAAAACAGCTGTGCTGCAGCTGTGATGGAGTGACTCCAGGGTGCCTCTGGGTCAAGAAGAAGGGCTGCAGGTTGTCCCAGAAGGATGTCCACCTCAGAGGAACAGAGATCTTCGTATTCAGGATGAATATGATCTTACCAGAATGAAGCAGCAGGGCTGGCTGAGATGCTGAGAGATCATTTGCCATTATCAGGTTGACATCCTCTCCTGTACCAAGTCTGTAAGTGCTCACAAAGAGGCTGTTACAGGCCACAGACAAAGATGGTTTTCCTTTTTTTTTTTTTTTTTTTTGTTTTGTTTATGAGATAACCTCTGTAAGAAAACTGTCCAACTTCTGACCTTTCTGATGCTGGAATAGCAGTCTGACCACTTCAGTCACCAGCTGTTTAGTGATGATCATGTGTGCTATCTCACATCAGAGTGGTCTTCAAAGGCATTGAGACCACACAGTTTGTGTCCATTGGTCTTTTCATCCATCCATCCATCCATCCATCCATCCATCCATCCATCCCATCCATCCATCCGTCAGTCCCTACTGCCCAGCAAATATCAAGAAATTTCAGTTCTGATGGAGAGATGTCAAAGATGATGATGTATTCATATTTATGTCATGGTATTTGACCTCTATCCACTCTCTGGAAAGAGGAGAGACACCAATTAATGTCCCTGCACACTGGGAGGTTGCAGTGAGAGGTTGAGTACATTTGTTATTTGGAATCAGCTCAGCACCTGCTGTCCTTTCTTCTCCTGGTAGGCAGGAGTGTGACAGGCTATAACAATGCTGCTGGACTTGTGGTGTGCTGGCTGGAGACCTTCGGGAGGCAAAGCATTTCTCTGTGGAAAGCCAGTGAAAAGATGGATGCATTTTACTCACAAAACACTTAATCCATTGGAAAAATAAACCAGATTTATGTATATAATAACAAGAAAGTTCTGTATTTGCAGGAGCTGTCTACAGGCAGTGTGCCAGGCTGTGTCTTTCTTGGAGGCCACAAACAAATCCATGGTCCATGAATTGTCAACCTTCTGTTTTTCCTTCAGCAGTAGCACAAAAGGCTTTACAGGAGAAGGGTGGGCAGTCCTTCTTTGCTTTTCTCAGGTGGACAAAACTGTCAAGAAGCAACAGGATAGGGACAGGATGGCTTTCACATGGGACAGGCAAACCCAATTCCAGCTAGATGGATTACCATTCTGGACTGAAGACAATGAATATTTGTGCTAACCTTAGTGGTGTGGCAGGGACAGCTCTGAAACCTACTTTTTTTCCTGGTGATGCCTGCAGGGAAAAGAAATCCTGGTCCTGCCCTTGGGCTGGGTTTTGGACATCTCCAGGATGACTGAACAGTACCAGGTGGATGTCAGCCTGGTGGACAGGACTGTGGTATGTAGTGCCAGGCCCCTCTTTCCCCATCTCGGAAGGGTGGTGAGTCTGGTAGTGCTGCTGTGTGCTCTGACTCACAACATGACTAACTCAGGGAAACAGAAATCCATGTTACCTCCCTGTGCAGAGGAATGGGGAGACTCCTCAACTACACTTCGAAGTGTTGCTCAGAGTGGGATGTCAAGATCTGCCAAGTGGAGCCATCTGACAGAAGGTGGTGAAATGCAGGGTGGAGCTGATCAAGTTTTGTGAGGATTTAAAACATTCATTGCCTAGGCCACAACAGTGCCCTCCTGGGAATATGCACAGGAAGGAAGAAGTGTTGCATAATGGTTTACGAAACTCCTATTCAGAAATGCTCCAGATGGCACAGGGATTCCCCCAGTTCCATGGTTGTGAACTGCTATCAGTTGGTAAAAGATGATATTGAGAGAAAACTGCCTGGGTGGAAGTGAGCCCTTTTACATTCCCTCTAAATACTACAATTGCTCTTTCCCACTACTGCTTCTTTGGTACCCAAGGCCTCTTCCAATAGTGGCTGCATGGATGAGCTTTTCATGGCATCAGGGTCACAGGCTGTGCTGTCCTAAGATTCACAGCACCTGCATAAATCTGCCCACATTTATTTTTATTTAGGCAATTGGGAACCATTCCCATGAAACCCATGCAAGCTGTGCTGCACTAGCCACACTGGCCACAGGAGCTTCATAGCTGGCTTAAGGCAAACCAGCCTGGTGCCACTGCTCAACACCTTGAGCCTCTCCCCTCTTTTGGCCACTGGTGCCAGGAGGGTCTGTGCACCTCCTGAGCAGCACAGGCTGGTGGACTGGCTCAGAACTAGGCTTTTAAACCATTTGTTTTGCCAGCTGATCTGACTTGCTGTAACACCTTGCTCAGGGTATTTATCACCAGGCTTTCTTGTCTCCATTTTGCTGTGTCACAGCTGCAGCATCAGCAAGTATCCAACTTATTTGTGGTAGGGCACAATGGGCTGCAGGTCGTGCAGGGACTGAAATTACAGCTGTGCCCTGTGAGCACAGCACCACAGCTGTCTCCTCTTTACATCTGTAGCTGTTGTCTTTCTTGCCTCTTTTTCCCCCATGCATCAGCTGCTTGAAATACTCAGCATTCCTGGCTGTGGTGTCTAGGGAGATGGCTTTCTCAGATCCAAAGATGGTTGTTCCTCATTCGGATAAATATAAACCTATGTAAGATTTTAATAAATATAAACATTAAAGCCAGATATAAATGAAACAAGTAGATCTCTCTCAGCTTGGGGTCCTTCAAGTAAGACAATGACAGTTTTAAATATAATAAAAAGTGACATTTCTTGACACTTGCTGTGATTGACCCAGTGTTTGTCCAAGGCAGAGTTTGACTCATCTGAAATCTTGTACGAGATGTTACTCTAATTCTCTCTGATATTGCCATGAGTAGCCGTACATGTTTGAAGTGCTGGTTGTGATCAGTGCAGTCTGACTCCTGTCTGGCTGATTTCCTCCTCTGTGTAAACTTTGCTTTCCATGAATCCTCATGAGTTTCCAAAGTCTTCTTTCCGTGAGAATGTGTGTGACCATAACAGAATTATTTACCTATTTGAGAGAAGCAAACACAGCTGGAACAAATTCATTTTTAAAAATTATTGTGAGTATTTATGAAAATATTTTTTGGTTGTATTCCCTCCACTCTGCCTTTTTTGGCTGATACTTGCACAGAAATGTGGGGAAAAAAAATATACTTTTTTCTTTTGATAAGACCACTACATGTATCAGCTTTTAATTGTGATAAAAAAATCACCTTTGACAAATCTGCCAATTTAAAAGTCAACCTCCATTTATTGAAATTAAATAAAGGTATTGAACTTCAGTTCTCCCAGAGAATCACTCCTCTCATATCCTGAGCACACATTACTTCTGGATCTCTGTGGAATACAATAGGAGAGAGGTTATTGAAGTTTCAAGCACAGAAGTAGAGCTCTGGCCAATTACATTTTTTCATGCCTGAAATTGGACTAGTAAAAAAAAAAAAAATCAAACCACAAACCAATATGATGCAGAATCAAATAACTTCTGGGACAAAATGATTCTCTGACTGGAAAGGTGAGGGAAGTGATGCTGTATTTTTATCCTTAATATCTGCCCGCTCTTTATACCTTGCTTCCTGACTTTGTCTGTTATCTTAATCTTTGTTGCGTGACTGCTTAAAATTCAGGGATTGTACCAAGTATTAAATGTCAGAGTGCTTTTGCCTTTTAATTACTGGACTCGTTGAGGGTGTGCTGGCCAGTCCTGTGAAAGCTGAAACCACGTGCTCCTTCAGGACCTCATGAGGCAGTTCCCAAGAGTCACCTGGACAGGATGGGGCAGAACAGACTGACTGCCAAATGTCCTGTTGGCTGCAGTGAGATGAGGTTTCATGATCAGCTGTTATGGAGTCAGTGCTGACTTTCCAGTATCTTCCTGTTCCTGATGGAAGGGCATTTATATTCCATAGCTTGTATAAGGTGGTGAGCTATTATTTTCTTCAAATATTTAATTTTGTGGCAAGATTTACTACATTTACTTCCTTTTGCATCATACCTTGCCCCAGGCACCTTTGCACAAGATTCAGATGCACCATCTGGGAAGCAGTCTGTGGGTGGCTGGGGAACCCACACATACAGCTATTAGCTTCAAGGTTCTAATGCCTGCATTAATCATCAGATTGTCTCCCTTGTGTTGCATTTTTAAAGAAAGTCAAAATTGTCTCTGTTTGTTGTAATTATTTACAGTCTTCCTTACATCAACTTTTCATACAAGAATTATTTCCTCTGATGCAACATAAATAACTCAGTTTTTACAGACTTTTGGTTATGGTGCCATCTGTGATTCTGTTATTTCAGGAAAACCTCATTTTGTGACATCTCTTCATGCACACACCACAAATGTGAAATACGTGATGCAAGGAGTCATCACTGGGTTAAATCTAACAAGATACAGGCAACCTCAACATGCTGAGATAAAATGTTCAGGGAAAAAAAAAAGAATCAGTGATTTGCAAAAATTACTGTAGCTTCAGAGAAAGTATTTTTACTCTGTCAGTCAACTGAGTATTCAGATAGTGCAAGTTCTCTACAAGTAGTGTTTGCTTATCCTAATGAGATACAAATCCAATATGCCTGGATAGTTTGTATGTAGTTTGAAAAGTTATTTCGAAGTCCTATTAACCAAATGATTTTGGATAAAACCAATGCTGAATTCCCAAAGTTTCTACTATGGAATTTCAAGGACACTTCAGACTAGCTTCAGCCTGTTCTCATGGGTTGGACATCCACTAGCAGTTGAAGCCCACCTTTGGATTTAGCTTCATCCAGAAAGAGTCAAGTTTGCATGGTCCACTCTCACACACTGACTGAAATCAGTGCTAAATAGGGGTCATCATCAGAAGATTTTTCTTCACAAGCAGGTTTTTGATTTGGACCAAAATGCCACTCTAAGTATACCTAGACATTGTTTATAATGACAACTGGAACAAAAATGTCTGTCAAAACCATTTCTTTGTGGAACATAGGAATTCAGATAAAATTAAATTATTCAGCTGAAGTGTCTCCATTCTACAGCCCTCTTTCCCCCCAGACACCCCAAAAGCCCATCTATTTTTGTCAAATTTTTAAACAAATAGTCACAGGTTTCAACTCATACCTTTTCTGTCAGGCCCAGCCCAGGGCACGAAGTGTCTCCATGCAGGTGGGGGTGGGCTGAGGCTGGGCAGGACATCAGCTGGTGGAATAGGTTAGCATCCAGAGTGGTCACAGCAAAGCTGTGGTACAGCTCAGGCAGGGACTGAGGACAGGACTTCAGTCAAGGACAGCTTCAGGGAAGAGGGGTCACCCTGGCCCAGGCTTTAAGTGAGGCCACCAACCAACCAAACCCAGGCTACAAATCCCCCAGAAGCAGGGGAAACTGTTCAGGACCCCAACACGTGTAGAGTAATTCCAAATAGCCATCTTAAAAAGCAAATACTTTGCTGGCACTGATAAGTGAGACAGAGACTTTAAAAATTATTACATGATATTGATCTCTCACTTGGCTGCTTTCTGCATTCTTGCCTTAATCTGGAAGGATTTTGACTGCAGTGGAGGAGATGTCACACATTGCCCTGGAAACGGCTGCACATTCTATCAAGGAATACCGTGTGAGGGAGCTGGTTTCAAAATGCTTCCCATAGGAAAATTTCCACTCTGGGAGCCCATGCCTTAGTAAATACTGGAGACTTCAGCACCTAGAGCTGGAGGCTTTTTGTGGGTGATGGACATCAGGCAGAAATAAGGTGGGATCATGAGAAAGTAAATTTTTTTTCCTGTGGTTTTGCACTGAAACAGTAAAAAAATGAGTTAGTATACTCCAAAGAATGTGGCCAGGGTACACTTTGGACTTACTATTTTCTGTGGATAGAATTACTATTTTGGACAGACAATTACTTGCCTGGGACATGCAGGGAGCCTTAAAAGTGAGGGAGGAACGGGAAAAGGTTTTCAGACTCCTGTTTAATTGAGATGTTTCCCCTGATTGTTAGAAAATAACACTGATCTGCTTTAAACTCTAGTCACCTGGGTAGATAATTGAGATTGTTTACCAAAACAGTAACATTTTGTTTGGAAGAAATAATGAAATGAAAAATGTGTGTTTTCTGTTTTGTCTTCTCACCCTTTATATTAAATTTGGGTGACATTTCTGAGTTAGGTTTTGAAGTTGTTTATTGTGGGGACATAAAGAGAAAGCAACAACAAAACCACAATATCATGACTCTAGAACTGAACCTTTCAAACCAGCTGCTGTAAGATTTGCAATGAAGTTGTGAGGAGCAGCACTGATGGACAAGGAACAGGATGTGGTGCTCACCAAAATTAGCTCAGCTCCCCTGTAGTAGAGTGCAAGGCTTTACCACCAACTATTGGCAGGAATTTATAACCAGAATAAATGGGATTTGCTTACATCTTTCGGCACCTTAATTAGTTATGGTGCCCCCTTCCTAAAGGCATCACAGGATCAGAACTGGCACCTGAGCCAGGAATTTTGTTCCCTCATACCCTGAATTCCTGGGGCAGGATGCTGAGCACACTGAAGCTCACCTTTGTTTACAATGTTAGCTTTTACAATGCTGGTTGGGCACAAGTACAGATGGGTGTTTTTGATTTTTTTTTAATATTGAGGGAGGACTGACAAAGAACCTTCATTCTGGAGTCTTGGGAAAAGTGCTATATTGTGAATAGTCCTTTCGGCACCTTTGGAACATGGGACAACATCTCCCTCAGCTAAGGAGCAAAGGGCAGCAGGGCTGTACTGGGAATGCTTTAAAAGCCCAAAAACCCAGGGAACAGGCAGGTAACTGCAAACAGCTTGGCTGAAAGGGGGCAGACTGGGGGCATGGCACTGCCTGGCAGGGAGGGAGCCGCTGTGGAGGAGCCCCTGGCAGTGCTCCATGCAGCAGGTTCACAGGTGCTACGGCCATAAGCAGTCAGAAATGGGTGCAAGACCTACTTGGCACATGAGCTGAGTGCACCCATACCACTTTAAAAGGGCTTGTATGTAAACACATAATACCCATGGACGCTACTTTTCAGCTTTACAGATGAGAAGTGCGTATCAAAGCTGGCAGCAGGCGTCCCTCAGAAAGGGCTGTCCCCGGCTCTGCCACACAGAGCTGTGCACTGGCCCAGGCAGGCAGCGTGTTTGGCAGTTCAAGAGGATTAAAACAAGCTCATGGGATTTGTCACTTGCAAAGTTTTATCCAGCAATCACATTTAATTTCCCATCTCTCACTGCCTGCAACCTAATTTCTACATCTGTATTGGGTGTGTGGAAAGCAGCGAGGGGTGGGAGGAAGCATCAGACTCGGAAAGAGCCACTGTCAATTTAAACATCATTTAAACCCTTGAGGCTGAAGCTCCAACAGAGTGGTGCAGTGAGTAGTACCAGGTGCATGCTGGCATGAGGAGCAGAGCTCACTGGTTACTGTTCTCCCTGTCCCTGCCTTGCTCCTAGCAGGTCCCCTTTTGGAGATGTGACCTGCTATTTTGTTCTATCTGCTTAACCAATGAGGCTAGATCTGTTGTCTCATCGATTTCTTCCTGCCCAGACACCTCAATTTTCTCAGCTATGAGAGTTTTGGTTCCCCAGTCTTGCCCAGGGTTTGAAGTCCCCCTGCTCATTCCCCTGCATCTCTCAGCATCGTTTGTGTGCAGGCTCTAATTCTGTGTGTGCCATCACCCCTCAGATGGTGATTAAGCCTTTCAAGTCTATGGAAGTGCTTCTCGTCTCTGCAGTTATCTCTTACCCAAGTTATCCAGATTTAATTGCTTTAATCATTCCTCAATTCCTTCCAGACAACCAAGTCATTACTATTTAATTTTTGCTTTTAATTGTTTCCAATTTCTCAGTGTTCTATCTTTGTTCTGTACTGCAGGCATATCTAAGGACCTCAGAGCTTATGAAGACACTTCTGGTCTTTCAAGTGGACTTCTTGACGAGCCTAGGCACAGGGTTAGCCAAGAAGCTGCCCCCAGCCCCTGGCACTCTGCTGGTGCAGAGCAAGGATAGACGTGCTGCCAGCTTAGTGTCAGGGCAATAGGGAAAAGCTAAAGAGGAGTTTGGGCTGGAGCTACGATGATGTGCAGGGCAGCGTGCCCCAGGAGATCTGCTGGGTGTCCCCAGCTCCCAGTCATGTTGGGAACAAATCTAAGAATGATGTTTTTCCATATGCAAATGCTAGGAAGTGTCTGGAATGAATGTTTTGAATAACCTTATGATATGTTGCATCATATCTTCAGGGTTTTTTGGAAGCTTTCCATCCATATAATTTGTTTGTAAATTATTTATTGTCTCTAACTTTTGGGGTTGAAGTAAATGTCTCAAAAGTAGAGTCTGATGGCTCAGAGATGAGTGTTAAGTTTCAGAGTCTCTCCTTGGCTGAATCCAATCTCACAGGGGCAAGAGGTTGGTTGGTTGCCCCCTCTTCCTGGGGCAAGAGGTTGGTGAGTTTTGACTCTGGAGCTTCAAACTTTTTATTGTTGCTACTGTACAAATTGTGAATTAAAGTGCAATGCCAGACTAGAAAGAAAGGATGCTTAACATCTAGTGAGGAGATTTGTCTGTGAGGAGACATATGGAGTGAGCACTTCTATTTTTTTATATTTCTTTCCATGCATCTTTCAATTTATTAAATATTAATAATTGGTTGCATCTGGAAAATGACATTAGGTAGAAGAAATAGAATCAATTTTTAATAAATATGAGCAATAAATAAAACATTTAATAAATTATGCATGGAAAAAGATTACTGAAAGATTAAATAATGATCTTGTATACATACTCAAGTTATAATTTATTAATAACCTTTTGCAGTACAGCATTCATGACACTCAAGAAAAGTACAGTTTCACCTGAAAAGTAAGCCAGAAAAGAGGGGAACTGCAGGTTTCCATTTTGTACCTAAGTGGCTTTCAAATTAAATGTCTTTCGTGGATGAGAAAAAGGAAATGTTTCCTTTCTCTCATCCCAGCTCTGGAAATTCTCTGTACCCCAAACCCCACCTGCTACCAGGCTGAGGCTTTCTGCAGGACAGCTCTTGTGACTCTGTTCCTCCATCCTAAAATATGTAACATAAAAAATAAACCCCAGAACTGAAAAATCGAGTGCCAGTCAATTCAGTACCAGGGACTTGGTTCTTAACCCTCTAAATGCATTGGTTTTTACAATGCTAAATTTTCATGCCAAGGGAAGTGTCAGGTGATTGCATCAGACCTGGCTCCCAAGGTGCCAAACTCTGATATGAGACAACAGAGTTACTAGAAGGGATCAATATATTTGCAGCTAAATGTGATTATTACTGAAAAAATTTGGCTTTCAGCAATGAAGATTCAAATACAGTTCAGACACCTTCCCCTCTACTCCCCCAAAAAAGTGTTTTAAAGTATTTCAGTGCTTAAAATTGCTGTGCAGAAAAAATAGGTTTTGATTTCTAGAACTGAAATGAGCAGTTTAAGAGTAGATTTATATAATTGTTAATGAATATCTGATTCAAAATATTAGTAGAAATTTTTTTTCAGTTTTAACATATGTAGGCTCAGTTTTTCTGCAGACCTAAGGAGTGGGAGTAAAAAATCCTATTGATTTTTTTTTCTGGAATAATTGTGTGTCAAGAATTTGTGTACCCTTTTAACAAATTCTTCAGATACCAATTGGTTTACTCTTTTTGCATCTCAGTGTAGTGCTCAGTGGCAAAACAGTCTGGAGTAGCAGATTGGGACCTGCTGTGGGCCTCCCAGAAAGTGGCCATGTCTGCCTGCAGTCTGGCACCTCGTTTGCTTCTACTCAGAATTAGCTCAGTGATAAATATAAGTACTAATTATATTTTAACCTACATATTTTCTGCATTTTTCCCCCCTCATGTTTCCTTCTAACAACTTTAATTGCTAGTGGAAGACTTAAAGGAGGCATTTTGTGCAGTCTGTGTTTAATTACCAAGCATTCAGTAATGTAACTTTGGCATCTCAGTGGAACAAGAAGTTGAAAATGCAAAGGGCAAGCGGTGGTCAAACCTGACCAGTGCATTTCTGAATGACACCAAGGCACACACTGCTTTCCCATGGGGTGGAGGAAGGCTCTCTGCCACCGAAGTGTCCCTGCTCCACCCCTGTGAAGGCTCAGCTGGAGCAGCACTGCAAACAAAAGACCTGGGGCTGATCCCACTTTGCCTGGTCTCATGGGCACTTTAATGCAAGTGTGATTTAAAGGCTGTCTGTCTGCATTTCCTGTCAGAGGGGCGGACAGGACTACATGTATAAAATCAGGTTATGAGCCTAAATGCAGTAATGCATAAGAGGAGGACATGGGGAATTGGACCCTGCACCAGAAACTCGCCTTGTTGACAATTCTGGGATTGCTCGCTGACTGAACAGAAACCTCCCTACAGTCTTTTCTGTTTTCAGCCTGTTATTATGAGCCTAAAGGAAAACCAAACCAATATCAAAGCATATTTTTAAGAAACGGAGAGATTATTTTTCAGCCTGTTCAGGTTGTACATTGCCACTACCAGTTTTGCCAAGCACTCAGCTTTTTCAGTCAAAATTAAGCAGATGACTGTGCTGAACTTGCAAACAGAGCTGGCTAAGATGTCAGTTCCAGGTTTTTGTAGAAATGCAGTGTCAGTCTCTTTAGAAGGTGGCTGGAAGCGATGGCCCTGTGGCATGTAATAGACAATTTCAGGAAAGCTTCTTCTGTAGAGGAATACGAAGAACAAGTAGGTGCACTAATAGTAATTTTGCCTTTTTCTCTCAGTGCCAGTAATGCTTATCACTGATCCATCCCTATAGCCCCTGGCACTACAGTGTGTGTCTAACTGACAGAACAACAGTGCTTTACTGGATCCTGCCAGTGGTTTTCTTCAAGCCACAAGATTTGGTTTCTGCTCTGTGAGCAAGCACACTGGAGCACAAAGCCTGAAGAACCACCTTCCTGATCCTGAGGCACTCTTTATCCAAACCTAAATGTGAATTTTGTTTTAAGGCTGATTTTTTTGTAGATTGGCCCCATCTCCTTTGAGCAGCTGACAGGACTGAGAGGCTCTGTGTGTCCCTCTGTGTTGTGTGCTTTATACCACACCAGGAGGTGTACAGTCTCAGGGAGCTCAGCAGGTTGAGACCACTCCTAACATTTATGTAGTAATGGTATAACACACTGATGGGATCCTGCATGCTCTGGAGAACCAAGGATCTACATCTTGTGGGAAAATTGATGGCAGTGCCTGCTCCTTCCCCTTCTTTCCTCTACCAGCTGAGGAACAGATCCGAGAGGGCAGCAGCACAAGTGCTGTAGTATTTGAAAGGACTTTACACCAACATCTGGAGTTTCCCGCTGGGAATAGTGATGCTATTAGGTTGTAAACATGTTGCAGATGACATTTAGAGTAGAGATGGCTGCTGGGGAAAGGAGGTGTTTAAAACTCCTCTTGCAATTCCTGGGTTTTTTTCCTACTTATATGTGAAAGAAATATAGATGCAAAATGAGAGGCCGGGGAAATTATAAACCTAGTGCCTCCAAAATAACCATTTAGATTAATAAACTCTTGGCAACACAAAGCACCTCCTTGAATAGAATAAAATGGAGTAGAATATTTAATTGCTCAAGATAGATCTTTTGATAGGAAATACTACAGTGAAATAATGACATTTACTATGACTCTGCCCTCTTAGACTGAAAACAGAAGTTAAGAGTGCTGTGTGAGACCATAAGCAAATGTGTTTATTTGTGCATGTGTAGATTCAGGGAGAGAGAGAGAGAGAGAGAGAGAGAGAAAGAGAGACAAACAGACTACAGACTAGCTCTGTGAGAGAGAGCATTTGACAGTTCAAAATCTGCTTCAAAAATGTGGGGTGAAATCTTACCCTCAATTAAGGCTTTCTGGCTTGAATGGGAGAAGGACTCGCTGCTGGTATTTTGCTATTTAGATCTCCAGTGAGAGGAGGCAATTGTGTGTAGCTTTACTTATCAGCTTTCAGCTATGAGAATACTTGCAAAACCTAATTTTAAATTTTTTTAAAGACACTGGACTATTCTACTCTTGCAAAAAACCTCTGTGGGCTGTGCTATTGGTCAAAAAAATCCCCTAGGACAGATACTCAGGAACTAACATCTCTTATTGTTCTAAAGATTTATTTTGAGATTGCCAGCTGTGATAACTTTGCAAGGCAGTTCAATGCTTGAAGAAAATTCTGGTTTAATAGTGAATGTGGTAAATAAAAAATGCAGTTGAGTGTAGCTGAGGTTAAAGCCTCAGCAAGCTTACTGTATCTGTGAAGCTCAAGAATGACTGAAACATACAAATTTTGCATTAAAAAGTTGAATTATTCATGCACTGAATCAGTAAATGAGGTTACAATGCCACGGGTGCATTGACCCTCACACAAGAATTATAGTCAATGGTTATTATAATTTTTCCTGGATTTGTTCAAGGATAAAGTAGCTCAGCAGCTTTTTAAAATTTCAGTGGTAGTGATGAGATGCTGAAGTTTGCCCTCCTGGAAGCTGCCAAATAGTCACAGGAGTGAACTGGAAGAGTTTTTTAGGTGACTACTGGTTGTGCCACATGGATATGGAAAGCTTCTCAAGGACAAAGAGTATTTGGAGGGGCTTCCAAATGGTCCTCAGGTCCTGGAAAACATTCTGTAGCCTGGCTTGCAGTAGCAGCCTGATTGCACTAAAGTTGCTCAGGCAACTTTCCAGTCTGAAAAGCTCACAGCCCACCACAGACTGAGTTGTCTCTCAGGAATTTGGCCTGGCTCCTCCTGGTTTCCCTCTCATGATCACCAGTCTCATGAGAAGTGAAGAGCCAGAAGGCAGAGGAAAAGAGAAATAAAGATGGCTGGTGCTGTTAGGCTTTAGGGCTGAAGGCAGACGCCAGGGCAGTTGTCACAAATGCATGATTTTTTTCACAAGAAACTCAAACCTGAAGATAAATTCAACCAATGTGGGATGAAAAGTTGCAGTGAGCTCTGTAGCCTATACTGGCGATATCCTGCCCACATTTCTGGATCTCCTCCAGAGCAGTCTCTGGCCACACAGCCACGCTCAAGCACTAATGCCAAGGGCTTGCCTCCAGGAGGGCAGCACATGCTTGTAAGTACATATTGCTGCTCCTGCTTGACGTCACCAATCTATTAGATAACACCATTTCTGTGGTAAACCCGTATCAGCCAGCTGTGATTTAAGGAGCTTTACTCTGCTTTTGCTGTGACCACCGTTTGAGGGTGTGAGCAGCTCCAGTCCCTGGAAATGTGTGGAAATGGCTGCTGCCAGGCACTTGGTCCAGAAGTGGAGATGTCAGAAGCTGGACTCCAAATTAATGCTTGCTTTTGTGTAATTGTTCTGCTTTGGGTTTTATCTAGATCATGGTGGTGATTTCTCCTGTCACCTTTTTTAAGGTGAAACATTTGTTAGATGCTTCTCTGTGGCGACTGTCAGCTTGTGTTTCTGTTCCGCTTCTGTTGGCAAGCACTGATTTAGGCACCATTAAATTATAAAAGAGGCAAGTATTAGAAATGGAAGGATTTTAATGTGTTAAGAGAAAGGCACTTTACTGATAGTAGTTTTGAAGAGCCTACCACTTGTGTGGGTTACACAGAGAAAAAATAAATTGCTACCATAAAATGCAGAAGGCTGAAAGGTGCTTTTAGTCCAGAAATCAGATTCACGTAAAAGAATATTACCCTTCAGTTGTCTGTGCCAAGTTTTTGTCCTCATATTCATTTTGCTGAAGGATGAGGCATTAGCTCGTGAACCTGAGCCTGAAGACTTTGCCAGTCTCATCCATCAACGGCAGCAGACACATGAGAGGGTGAGACCAGGCCAGGAAAGTAATTTGCAGTCTGAGCACAGGCACCCTGACACCTGGGCAGGGCTTAAGTCTAGAACCGACTGTAGAGTAGGAGCCTAGATGTGCAGCAGCATTTAAGTCCTGTTGGGTCAGTGTGAGTCCAGCTGGTGTTCACAGTGCAGCCTGGGGAGTGACCCCACTGAGCAAGGATCTAAAGGGTCTATTTTAGGATGCACTGGCTCCTGGGGTTGGCTCTCTGCAGGCTATATTGAGGCCTTAAATATCTACTGTGTCTGTAGGAGCCTTGATCTCCATAAATCTAATGTCTGGGATGCATACATGTAATTTGTAACTCCCCTTTCCCACCCGTGCAGGAGCTGTGGAGCTGTGTCCTGCAGCCTGTTTCCCTGCATGGAGAAGACTGGATCCTGACTGCTGTGTGCACTGTGGTGTGTGACAATAGCCTTGAGAGACCCTGCTGGCAAGATCTCTGGCCCCAGGTATCATGAAATGCACACAGCTTTCTTTATGTCTTAAACAGCTCCAGTTGCTCTGGCAATCAGTTTTCCCTCTTTTTCTATTAGGGAATAGAGGACACCTTCCAAACCTGCATCCTGAGAAAGCAAAACACTGGACTGCCTGGCCTCAACCCAGCATGGCAGTGGCACATGAGATGGTGTGGACAGGAGGAAGGCTCACTGCTTGGATGTTGTGAGCAGACTTTCTTCCTGTGTCTTCAGAGGTGGAGGACTGAGAGCTGTGTCCAGCTTGCAACAAACTCAGTATGAACAAGTGTGTGGGTTTCTGCTTTCTTGTCTCAAACAAACTAACTGGTGTGGCTGGAAGAACTGAACTGAGGCCAGTTATAGCTTTAGCCTGGTCACCATGGCAGATTTCTCTTCGAGCAGCTGCCATGTGTGACATGGAAGTGCAGAAGTTCTACTGTGTTTCCTGAGGAGGCCCATGGTGCAAGAGGGAGGCTTCTCTCTCCTGATGGACTGGGCGGGGCTTGTGTGAAAGGAGGGTATTGGAGTGAGAATTGATGTGTTAGAGGGGATTTGAATGTTAGAGGACTGGGGGGAGGAGGAGTGTTTTGAAAGTATTCTATTGTGGATTGTTGTGTGTGTAGTTTTTTCCCCTTCCTTTTTGTGTCTATGTAGATTAATAAAGCGGTTTTTTCCCTCCATTCCCAAGTTAGAGCCTGCTTTGTTCTGTTCCCGGGTCACATCTCACAGTAACCATTTTGGGGAATACACCTTTCATGGGGGCACTGGCACTGTGCCAGAGTCAATCCTTGACACCCCTGTCCTACCATGTCTGAGATGCTGTGTGATTTGTTGGGAAGGCAGTGTGGATTTTCTCTCTGGCCTTTTTTCTGAGCTTTGGACTATTCCCTTTTCCTTTGAGAGCAGCTATCTGGTATTCTGGCAGTGAATGTACAAGCCGGAAGGATAGAAATGCAGAGCAAGTATGGAACATTATTAAAAAGCTTCTCAAAATCCTTAGGTCATTTTCACCTTATGTGTGAATCCTCATAGTCTTTGTTCTGCTGGAACTGATAGATGTTGACCCAAAATACTTTCAATTCCAAAGCTGCTGTCAGTAGCACTTAATTGCACACTCCAATTATCTAAGTGAAAGCTGGAGAAGTAGCTGTGGGTACAAAGCCTCCACCACTCAGCCAGTGACAGTGATCACAAGTGGAACGTAGGATGGGAGAACATCGGAGGCCCTGATATGAGGACTGAAACCCAGTAGCTGCGCCGTGCTCTTCAAAATGCTTTCAAGCTCTTCAGAAGTGCTTCAGAAGATGGGCAGCTTCAACCAGCTTGGTATGTTTCAGGGGATTCAGAAATTCTAATGAATATTGGAAAAATACAAAAGATTACCCTCTTCAACGTTGTTCATCATAGACTGGCTGGGCTAAAGGACTAGATAGCAGAGTAAATTTGTGTGTTAACCTCTGCAGAAATGTGAGGCTGAAATGTCTTCTACTCTTGAATGTTCATCATCACAATTTTCAAGTGTCTTTTGGAAGCACTAGGGAATATATCCTCAAGCACTACAATCCTCTTTTGCAGGTGGGGAACAGAGGTTAAAAGATTCCATGGTTTAATGAAGATCACGGAGCAGGTGTAAATCCTGGATTGACTAAGGATCATTAATGCATCTACATCAGCATTTTAGTCCACTCAGAATTTCACTTCTGAGTGAAACTCCTGCTAGTCCCCACCTCCAGGGACATGGCTGCCATCAAGGAATCATGTTGGGTGGCATAGGCCACACTCCTTTCACATGGGCAGAACAAGCAGAGTGTGTTCCTGTTTCTGATGGGTGTCAAGTCCTCAGGGCCAGAATAAAGCTGGTCTGGAGAAAACACCCCGAGCATTAATCTGCTCTCCTGTACAGTGTTTGCTAAGGGAGCTGCCTCAGTGCTCCCCTAACGTCAGCACTGTGAGTGCAAGCTCAGGCTTTGAGCATGAAAGGCCAGTCAGATGTGATGAGATCACCAGTGGCTGGATACTGGAAGCACACTGTCCTGTGGCTTTGATCCTGCTGAGGGATTACCAGCAGGCAAGTCTTCACTCAGAGAGAGCAGTGCCATCCTGCCAGAGCGTGGGTTTCATGCTTAGCAGCTTTGAAGAACCAGCTGATCTAGTTCAAGTGCTTGAACAGAACCTAAACCACAAAGTACACAAATGAAACTAGAGGGTGTTTCCTGGGTAAGTGTTGTTTAATCAATAGGGAAACTAGAGCTCTGGTGAGTTAATAGGATGCAGAAAGATGATTTGCTGATTTGGTTTTGGTAGCCTAGAGCTGATGTCAAGAAGTCTGGGGTTTAGCCATATTTCTGGCAGTAAAATTTGATCAAAAGAAACCAAACCAAACCAAGCTCCACTGATACATGTTTGAGTATTTTAGCATGGTGTACCCAGATAGTAAGTTAGGTGCATATATATTACATGATAGATCCTCAAGGAAAGAAAAATGTAATATTTCACCCTCCTCCCTGTCTGATTGTTAAGTCGTGTTGAATGAATGGTGAATAAAGAAACCTAATTACAGAAGCAGAGCTGCTCTGTGTTTGGTGGATGTGGGGCATACAATGCCCCTAACAAGGCTCATGAGCAGGGATGGGCTGGGGAGAGAACAATTAGCTGTCATTGGGCTGGAGTTAAAATCTTTTGGGAGAAGCAGCTTTGCTTGTACTGCTCATCTTTTATTTCTCCATTTATAATGGGGTGTTGTGGTCAGGAAAGTAGCTGATGTGCATTTGCTAAGCAGCAGCCACAAGGAAAAGAAATTGGCTGCCTAGAACCAAAGTGTCTCTTTTCAGCAGCCAAAATTCCAGTGTTAACAAAGGGAACAAGGTTTCAAAGCCAGGCTGCAAAATTAAGGCCTCACTGACAACCTTGGCAATGTTCCTGCTGACTTCAGGAAAACTGAATTTCACCCAAATCATCTAATACAATTGCGAACTTCATGAGCAAAGAGTATTTAATACTGACTGTGCCTGTGCTGAGTGGACTTTCAGATCATGAGATTGTGTTCTTTATTTGTCTGTCAGTAACTGCTGTAATTTGTGTCCACACCTGCAATTTTGCTGTGATTTAAGCCTGCCCATGCAGCAATATTAATAGCATTGCTGGGAGAGAAGCCATGACAGGCAAGTCCATCAGAAAGGCTCCTCACAGAGCTTTGAAAACACTGCTCTCTGTGATGCACAGTGCTGATCCAGTGAAAACATGCTGTGCTGGCTCAAAGTTATTCAAGAGACGTTGACATACGTCAGTTTGTACAAGGAGAGCGTGTGCTGCATGGGTGTCCTCTGCCCTTCCTCTGCTAAAATGGAGTCAGAGTATAAGCATGATGTGAGTGCAAAGCCCATCCCTTATGGTGTTGGGTTGCCTTTGATGGAGATCCCCTTCTGACCAGGATCACACTGGGATTACCAGGGGCGGAGCAACACCGTCCAGAATGGTGTCTGAGGATCAAGGCACCATGGCAACAGCTGGCATGAGCACTGCTGGTGGCTTCTCTTCCTCTTTCTCCTTTTTTCCAGTGTTTCTATTATTTTCTCTTGTTTTTCTACCATTAAGACCAGCTGCTGACTTAGTTCCCTTGGCAGATTCTCAACTAATTGTCCTCAAGTAATTGTCCTATTGAATTTATGTAAGAATTTTAAATTAAGGCATTATCATCTTACCAGCCCCTGGGCAGATTACCTATCAGTGCACAGAAGTGTTATTGCAATCAATTCCAATGCACAAACAGTTGCATTACCCCTGAACTAATGCACAGACTCTCTGGTAGAGGAGAACACAGATGCAATACACATTTATTTGTGCTTTAATTTTTACTGCCCTTCAAAGCTAACCTAGTTTACAGAAGCCTGACAAGTGCAGAGGTGTGCATTACTGTAGGGATGTGCTTTAGTGCAGGGACTCCAGGATTTCCAGCAGTACCTCTGCAATATTCTTGTATTACAATGTGCCTTCTACACGATGAGCAATGTATCCCACTGCACATTTACAATTGAGGGGAGCTTTCCTTTAAATTTTGACAAATAAATGGGAAGGACGTACAAACATATTGACTAAAACTACTTCCAATCCTCCTTAGTTGCAAACTTTATCATAAGCTGACAAGAAAGCACAAAATATTTAGTCAGCTCAGAGCTCAAGTTCAAGTACCGCAGCACATTAAAACACTTGGGATCATCTAATGAGAAGTGGTTAAGCCAAAACTCCACACCAGTGATGGAGTTTGTTTTGTGTTTTCATTAAATACATGTCAAATGTCCTCTGTGGAGCTTTTGGCATAGGACCAGTTCCTGTCTGGTGTCAACTGCAACCACCACACAGAGTGTTCTCGAGGGTTCCTACTGGTCTTCTTGCTCTCCCTCCAAGGAGGAAAGCCTGTAGTGGAGCATCATGTTATTCTCTTGCTCTACTCTCTCGACTGAGTTTCAAACAAAGCCAACAAAGCAGGCAGCACTATTCCTGAAGGTATTGTTTAGACCTTTACCCTTATGTTCTGCCTTTTCCATGTTTGCTGCTCATGACTGCTGTGGCACTGCAATACCCAGTCCTAGGAATGAGAGTGTGTGTGTGAATGAGGTCACAGTCCTTCCAGGATCTGTTCTCACAAGCCATACTTCTTTTTCTTATTGCCGTTTGACTCATGAAGAGTTTCCCTTCTATCACTAGGAGCAATGACTCCAGCTGGGGGTGAGCAGGGAAGCGCAGTGTGTTGCAGGCTGTCCTGTGGCACATTAAACCAGAAACCCCATGTTGACATGGTCTGGCCACCTGTGTTCATACTGATGCTTCCCCAAGCATTGTGTGGGGAAAATCACAGCTCTTAATAGTCCAGGACCTTTGGCCAGCATCTTATGTCAATAGTCTCTGAATGCTCCTATCAGTCACCAAGTCACATAGAGGGACAAATCCATTTAATCTGTAAGCAGCTGCCTGACTCCATCTGCGTATGACTCCAGATTTAAAAAGAGATTTGGGTTGTGAAGTTTAGCCCATGCACGCTACAGTGTATTTCTAACAGAAATAAATCCTACTTTTCTTCAGTCAGCAAGGTTATTTTTGAAGATTTTGAGCATAAAATCTGAAGAGTTTTAACACCCCTTCTAGGTCCTGCTATGCCATCACAGCTCACATAAAGTGGAAGGAGAATGATAAATATTCTGCCTTGGTAAAAACACTGGAAACAGCCTGAATTTAAATCTCCTTCTTGTTAGATTCAAATTAAGTATTTTGAGATATCCAGATCATTAATTAGTCTTGAAAATAAAAGCTTAGAAAATTACATCACATGCTTACAGTGGCATTGGTATTTCCTTTAAGCTTCTTGAAAAATTAGCCTGTATTTTGAGAAGAAATTGTAAAATTGTGCTTATTTTCACTTGAAAAATAAGATCCTTTAAAAACATTGATTGCCTCATTATCATTCAAAAATGGCTCTCTCTGTGAATGACTCTCTCTATGAATGAAAGCCAGTTTTAAATGGAGTGTTCCGAAACATTAGAGTAATTATTGACACGAGAAAATAAATATTCACATACTGAAAAGTAAACAGGAAAGAGGAGCATTCATTCTTTCCACAGAATAATTTAGCACATTCTTAAGTGGTAATTGGGTGCACAAGCCAGTGTAACACTGCACACACTGAGATTTATCTCTGTGGAATGATTTTGAAACCATTAGCTCTGTAATAAACTCTGAGGTGCAGGATGTGGAGGGAGGGAGGGAGGGAGGGAGGGAGAAGAGGGGTCATGAAGACAGTGTGTACACAGGGTGTATTTTTGCCTCTGTGCAGGAGTTCTGGAGCATGTGTTCAGTGGGCTGAAAAATGACTCAACAAAACCAGGAATTTTTTTCTTACATTTTGGGCAGCGACGCCAGTCACTTCAGTCTGAGTGTGGAAGCTGTGCTTATCTTACTGAAATTCTACTCTAGACCTTTCAAATATATGAATCATATCCACATATGGGTTTCTGCCTCAGTATGATGTTTCTTTTCATTAATAGCTTCATTATCTTGCTAGCTCATGGACCTTTTTCAACGTTGAAGTCAGAAGTCATGATTTTTTGTCAAACTGTCTGATGTCTCTGCTTGCCTTGAGCTGCTCACCTACCTCAGACTCTGAAGATGGCACAGGCCCAGGACAGAAGGGGTCAGGGAGCCTCCTCAGGTGGGAAGGGGATAATTGCAGGCCTGCCAGAGCATCTTTTGCACAGCTGCAGGGCAGAGATGCCACTCTGTAAGGAGGTCCTTCTGCAGGTGCATTGCAGGTGGAGAGGGCTTTGACATTGCCATAGGAGCCTGCACCTTTCCAAGCACTAACACTGGCACACAAAAGAGCGTTATGGCTGGGGCCCTTTGTTCAAAACAGATTTCTTTTTTTTTTTTTTTTTTAAGGAGTCTGAAGGGTATTTTTCCATCTGATCAAAGTACAGCCACTTTAAAGAATTGTGCAAAGCATGATGTAAACTTGTACAGTCTAGAACAGGACTTTTATTTAAGATAGTATATGAAGCCCAGTGGTTAGACATCTTCATGGATCCAAGTTTCTTTGCTTTCTTTAACTCTGGTTATTTGAATCTAGGTCTCCCATGTTTTAGGTTGATTACCTGAATGGTTTGGCTATCAAGGGGTCAGAGGTTGTCTGTCCTTCTCTGCGTCTTGCAGGGGTGTAATTATTAAACTAAAAAAAAAAGCAAAAAATCTCTCAAACTTGTCCCAGTATAGAAGAGATCTGAATGCTGGTAACTTTCTTTGGAAACTGAATTTTGTTTTCTGGATGCCTATGGGCTTTAAGCTCTTCAGTCTGGAATTTCATCAAGTTCCATTTCAGCAAAGCAATTAAGCAAACAATACCATTGAAGTTAATCTTTGCTAATTCTGTGGGCTAAAATACATGTGACCATGGTGCATTTAAAACAAATTTTAAAAATAGCTTGAATACAAATGTAGCTTTGCAACACTAAAAAAAGTCAGGATATTCCACCACCTAATATACAAAGACATTTGTCTCCTAGGAAGGGGTCTCCTGCTGTATGCTCACATCCTCCTGCTTTGGCAGGATCTAAAGGTGAATCCACTTGACTTCCCCACTGCCCAGTAACCAGGCTGAGAGCTGTGTGAGGCAGTGCTGGCATACAGCCCCCACCAGCATCAGACATGAGGACATGCCTGACAAAAGACATCAGGAGTCACAAGGGTCCCCACCTCTCATAGAACTGGGAAGACAAAACCAGAACAAAGAAGTAACATACAGATTTATAAACTTTTGCCATCACCTGACCACAACCTTTTGCATAAAAAATTATAGATAATCCCTGCCCTTGACTTGCATGAGACTGTTGTACCACAGGGCTGTCACTCAGAGATGCAGCCATGGTGCCCTGTCTGCTGTAGCTGTCTCTTGTAACCCTCAGCCTCTCACAAAAAGTGCTTAGACACTTAGACACCCACCTGACAGACGGATGCCATGTGCCTGCTCAGACACAGACACAGCTTCTGGCTGTGCTGCACATCCACGGGAGGACGGGGGTCTGGCAGCAGGCAGGGCTGCCAGCCTGCGCCTTCTCAAGCACTTGTTTAGCAACAGCTGAACTTGTTCTCTCACACAGTAAGCATCAGTATGGCTTTGGATGGGCTGCCTTGGGGCAGACTTCAAGGGGAGCTTTTCACATGTTTGAAATGCTCTGTCTGGGACAAGTTGAAACCACTTAAAGTCCCCAGACGTAGGAGGGTTGGCAGGGACTTTGTTGACACATCAGATTATATAAGCACTCGGCAGCTTTTCTGTGTGTGCATGGGTGTGCTGTGTATGTGTAGGAGAAGAATAGCAGTGGTCCAGACCAGCGACCATGATGCACAGGCATCCCATAATAACTTCCATACACTGAACTGTCATCTTAAACTGCATGAGATCGGGGGGGAGCGGAGGATGGAGGCACAGCTTGATTTTTACCTTCAGCAAAATTCCACTTTAGTGTGTGTGGGTGGACCTGTCATTTAGTTAAATGCAACAGGGTTGAACTTGGGTCCCTCAGTTCTGGGGTGGTATCTCACCAGTTAGCTGTTCCTGGTGATAACACCTAATGGGAGCAAGATTTGTACTGGCAGATTGGGGAAAAAAAGCTTGAGAGATTGTGTCTTTTGTCCACATCAGTGGAATTTTGGGTAAGCAAGGGAGGCAATTCCTGTCTGGGTCCCCAGACCCTATGGTAAGTCTGCTCAGATGGCCATGTACATGAGCTGGGTCTCCAGGTCTACAGGGAGGATGATACGTGAGATATTGGAGTGTCCAGGGTGGGGACAGTGCCTGAGCTTGAACTTCTTGGAAAGAAACTCAGTTTCTTTGCAAATAAATTAGGATTTCTACGCATCTATCTCCCAGAATTATTGTGATTAAATGGCTTTGAAGGTGTTTGAAGTATTAGAACATTAAAGCATTTTCAAGGTGGAAATTGCCATTCTGGATTAATTCACTGATAAAAGCTTTGAGGATCAAGTGGATGAATGACTTGGGAAGATACTATAATGCTCTAAGAAACAAAACAAAGTGAGGAGTCAGAAGTCTGGAAGTCCAAGATAAATGCAGCTCTTGAGAAGCCCTCCTTGGTGAAGCCTCCCAGAACTTCTGTGGCAACTGGACTGAAATCTGAGGCATGGCCTTGCCTCAAAAGGGGTGATTGCATGGGCTGGTGATGAAGCCCATTCTCACATGCCAGTACAATGCAGTAGCAGATCACTCCTTTGATCCTGTCTATCAGGATGTGCATTTAGGGACAGATTTCAGAGTTGGGAGCAGCCACAGTTGCAGGTGTCACATCCTGAAAACCAGGATGAACCTGAGCAGCTGAGCCCAAATACTGGGGGGTGGCTGGGGCTGCAGTGGGCCTTGGGTGCGAACCTGTGTGCTCTAGAGGAGGCAGGGGATTGAACTGCGAGCTCTCCTGCAGTGACCACAGTGCAAGGGCCAGGAGAGACATTTTTGGAGCTCCTCATGGACAGCCTGGAGCCATTGCTTTCCTCTGCACTGAGCCTTGGGATCGGTGCCTGTCCTGTTATTGAGCACACAGCCCTCATTCCCTCAGCTCTGCAGGGATCAAGCAGTCTGTTCCAGCCTTCGTCACTGTGTCATGGCTCCCTAGAAAACTGAATTGTGTTGAAAAAAATAGGATCAACACACGAGAGTAATTCACCCTATACTAACAGAAATGTCTCTGGCAGTTGTTCATATTGTCTGATTTTCTCTCACCTGTTGCAGAAAGAACCTAGATGATCATTTTAGGCCAAAGAAGTTAAATTGTCTGAAATGCCTGGCTCTGAATCTGTCTGTTCAGAGGTATAAGAGGTAGATAAAGTCTTCAACAAACTTAAGAACTTTTCCACTACTCTCAGACTACCTTCATGTACATTAATGGCCCACTGATTAATCTTTCCCTTGGATTTACTTTAAATGCTTTGTCAGTTTTGTTAAATAGAGTACAGAAGATAGAAGATAGAAGTCCTTTGGTTTAAAGGACTTCTATAAGTTTGTGTAGGATTTTCACTGTATAATTTAACTTTCCATTTGTAAAAGTGTCTGTAGCATTTATTCACAGAAGAAAATAAATCTGGGAGGAAGATAGTTTTGGATTGAAGGGGTTATTTGTCCGCAGTTCTCTCAGACTTATTAATTTGAAAAACTTACCAAAGGTCCTTATGTTTCCCAGAAATTGTTGCATGGAGGAGGTTGAAGGTATGCGCCTATCTAGACAGATCCCTCACTTTGTAACTTCTTTAGATTAATGAAAAAAATTTTAAAATTTCCTCTCTTGTACACAAGTCAGAAAAACAGCAAAGTATTTTGGCATCCCTACTGTCTGTGGACTAGTTCAGATGCTTTTTATGTGTTTTTATGGAAGATTCTGGTTACAAATATTTTTTGCATCTCTCAATGATTCCACCTAGCAGTAATATCCTGCCAACTTGACAAAGACTCTGCTTTCAGTTGATTTGAAAAGTGGATGACCTTTAAAGACTTGTTCAATTTTCTCTCTCCCTCCTTGTGAAACAGACACTGTGAATAGCTCAGAATCCAGGAAAACACACACAGTTTTTCTAAACTCATGAGGTTTGCAGCAGCCCTTCCCTGGCTTGCCCACCACACATCATGTACAGAGAGATGCTGTTCCTCTGCAATTCAGTGTCATCTTAGTCTGTCTTTGTATTGATTACATTTCACATTGTGTTCTACTTTAATAATCCTCTTTTTCAAGATCTTGTGATTGTACAATAGCTGAGTTTATCCAGTCTTTTTTATTTTCCTTTTTTTTTTTTTTTTTTTTTTTTTTTTTTTTTTATACAGAGCAGGGATTTTCTTGTCATATTGCACTGTGCTTGGGAGAGCTGAGCAAAGGGACCTAATCTCCATAATATTAATTTGTCTGTGCATTGAGAAAACAAAAGCAGCAATAAATCTGTGCATGTTAATTTTTTGTTTGGTTTTGAGGTTTTTTGTTCAGTTTTGAGGTTTTTTGTTCAGCAATCCCAATGATTTATGTAAGGAGTTCCTGGGCAGGGGGAGGGAGAGGCAGCCAGTGGTCTTAAGTTAGCAGTGAGTCATAATATATGGAGAAGGGATAATGCAAATGCTGGGAAAATAGAGGAGAAGGCAAGACAGAGAAAAGTGTTTTCCTTGATAGGAAAGCTATTAAACATTTAGCTCAAGGGATGAGACATTGTGTGTGCAGCTTCCCTGGGCTGGAAAATCAAGGGTAAGAAAAAAAGAGGGTGTAAGGAGGATGCTAAGGGCCTGGGAAAGGGTTATACCTGTCTGAGGTGTGGAAAGTGAACTGAATGCAGATGTGTGCTCTAGAAAGCAAGACCTGGAACAGGATGCCCCTCCATGCCAGACACAAAGTTGTTTGTTTTACAGACTTTTTCTGTCAAGGAAAATTGCTGCTCCTGATTGCTCATACAAACCTTTCCTAACTCTCTGGAGAGAAAGGCAGGTGACAGCTGCTGCCGGGGTAGATGCCACCAATTCAATCAGGGGCCACTGGAGTTGAAAGCGTCTGTGCTTAGAGCTCGTGTTAATTGAGTTTTGCTGTCTCACTCCTCCAGCCAGATACACAGCCCAAACCAAGCACTGATTCACTGGTTCAGTGCATGTCCTTCTTCCCAGAGCCGCTGTGAACCCGAGGACACACTGCAGCAGGTACTGTGGTTGAGGGTGTAGAGGGCTGCTGCTGCAGCAGTTTGTAGCCTGTTACTCCCTGCAGGATCCCTGGGCACAAGCAGGGATTCCCTGGCCTCACAAATCCTTTGGTGCCCTCCCACTTCCCCCTGCAGGTGAGACACCTGCTCTGTTTGCCCCTGCCTGCTCCACTGTGTATCCTGTGAACAAAGCAGCCTGCCCATGGTGTGGAAAGCAGTGTTTTGTGTGATGAGAAAAGGTCTTGATCATTTTGTCTTCATAAATTTTATATAAATATTTATATGTGGTGTTGTTTTTTTTTTTCTTCTAAGAGAGGTGTATTTTCACATATGTGGTCTTTGTCATATCTAAACCTCTCTGCTGTAGAAGCAAAGGATGGTGGATCCAGAGGGTACTGAAGAACAAGATCAGCTCAGGACCAGTGTTAGTGAGGGCACCTGGGAGTAATATAAGAGTAATTCAAGACTGACACCAAGCCTCTTATTATGGAGCATGAGTGGCATGAATGTCTCTGCTCTCAGAGTCAGTGCTGTGTAAAAGAGCTCCCCTGAGCAAGCAGGTGGTCTGATCCTGCACCCCCAGCCAGTCTGTTGGGTGGCCACAAAGCACAGGGACAGACCTACATGGGGAAATCCAGTGGGAAAGCTCTCACCTGGGTGTCTCAGAGGAGTGGTCACTGCTCAGTCACTCTTTGGGCTATCTCTGGATATCAAAGACTTACAGGTGCATATCCCACATTTTTCCAGGATGGAAAACGACATGTGCCAAAAGGAAGTTCCACAGCCTCTAGGATATCTGCTGTGTTTCAGAAGCAATGAAAGGGTTAACAGGCCAGGAACTCATTTCCAAGGGACAGGCACTGAGAATAAGCTACTCAAAGTAGCTTAGTAGTAGTACTAAAAATGAGACTTGATGTGGTTGTGGATGCTGCAATTAATAATGCAAGGCAGAGATGGATCTGAGGCATCTGAAGGAAACTTGCCAAGCTCATGGCTCTGGGAACAGTCAAGAGGCACCGCTGCTGCAAGCCTGTGTGCCAACACCACTGTTCTGCTGCTCACCTCAGGACACCCACAGAGGGCTCAGCAAGACCTGGCTCCACATCCCACCCTGTGAGAAATCATGGAGTGTGGTGCTAGGACAGAGTTAGGAAAGTCGCCATGCCCAGCTCTCCTACTTGTGTAGCCTTGTTTTAGAGTGCCCTGGTGTCACCTGTAAGCCCAGATATGTGCGTGAATTGATGAGTGCCATGGGATTTTTAACAAGAAAACAAGAATCGTGTTGTTACCTCAACATTACTCAAATAATTCTTTCTGTCCTGCATGTATGCATCCGACATGTACCTGCAGTTTTGCATTTTCCTACTGTGCCTTGTCAGACAGTATCTCACTTTTGTGCGTACTGCTCTGCAAGAGTTCCTCAGTCCATTGCTGATATTTTCCTCCATTTTCTCTCCTGTACCCAGGACCAAATGTGGTGCTGTGTATAGACGGGTCTCTAAGGATGGCTTAGCCTCAGGGAGGATATGGCACTGGTATCTCCTGAGAGCTTAGCCCAAGCACAGGGGAGCTGCAGAGGAAGCTCTTATTGCTGCCAATTGCCTCCACAAAGCTCCGTCACACTGCTCATCCAATCACATTGCTTCTGTTTGTGCTTATTTTCTGCCCTGATGCTTTTTGGATGCTTCTTCTAACCAAGATTCTGTATTTGTGTTTACTTTTCTCTCTTTCACATGGTCCTAACCCATGCATCCCCAAAGCTGCCTGTTCAAAGTCTGCTTTGGCTCCAATATTGTCACAGCAGACAGCCAGAGCAGCTTGTCTGTCTGCAGAGCAGTGAATGCCCCACAAAATGCAAATGGTCCAGACCTGTCTTGGTTGACTTTGATGACCTTCTGTGGCTTTCACACAGGGTTCTTAATTTCCTCACTTACTGCACTTCTTTACTCAGTTTTTTCTTGTTAAATTATGGTTTTAGGTTTCAGAGGTCTCAGCTGCTTTGAGTGACTGACAATTCCATATTCAATCAAATTATTAATGGTTTTCTTAATCAGCTACCTCTGATCCCTTGATATATTTAAAAATGTCTTCCTGTCCTCTGGAAATGCTTTGTTGCTGTTTAATGCTGATACCTATCAGACTGGTGTAAATAGACTAAAACTGCATTCAAAGCAACAGTTAATCTGAAATTACGTTAAAAGAAGAATTTGTCCTTCTCTTCAGCTGATGATGATGTTGAAGAGATCATTTGAATAAAAGCTGAAGAGACTTAGCTATATCAGGCACTCTTAATATTCCTACACAGCTGAACAGATCAGCATTGACACAGATCAGAAGGCATAAGAGAGTGGCAGCTTTGAGGAGACGTTTTAATTACTCAGGGATTACACAGCTGTGCTAAAATAATAGGGGGAGCATGTCCACAGAAATAAGCCTGAATTGCTTTCAGTATTGCTTGTTCAGGAGTCAGATGCTCTCTGGCTTTTTCCTTGACTTTCAAATGGTAAAAGTGTTATTTGAAGGAGATGTCTCTACAGCAAAGCCAAGCTTGATTAATCAAGAGAGAGCCATCTGACATTTATTTTTATATCTCTTACAATGAACTTCTAGTGCCTCTGAGGAGAGCTGACCTATGGAAATGCATGTTCTCTCACTTTCTCCTCATGTCTCTTCTCACTCTTTCTCTGCTGCTGCATCCAGCACCAATTTCATCAAGCACCGTGCTGGACCCTAACCAAGTCTCTTAACTTCTTTGAATGGGCTCTGAGCTTTGGATAGTGCCAAACAGGATGTGGCTCCCATCTCTCCAAGGGCTACCTGAACTATTTGTTCAGACTGTGGCAATGCCCAGGAGCCACCTCAGTTCTGGCTGAGATTCACATCGTCGGCACTCGGTGGGGGACATCCTGTGTCATCTCCCCAGTGGCGTGGCAGCACCTTTCTGAGCAGGAGCAGCTGGGGGTGGATTCACAAGCTGCTTAAACACAGACACGGGAGAAGGGCAAGGCAGCTTGCAGGGACAGCCTGTGGGGAGTGAAGGGCAGCACATCTGTGAGGGTCAGCAAAGAACCGCCAGTGGTATCCGACCTGGATGGAGGACGCACCATCATGGCTTTTGAAGGAGCAGGACAGAGCATCCCACATCAGCTCCCCATGGCCGTGTCTGGGCAGCCTTCAGCACCAGAGCAGATTTGTTCAGAGCTTGCTGATACCTCTGCCCAGCACTGCAGTTTTCACACTGCCTGTGTGGCCTGTTGTGAAAACTCTAAGGGGTGTCAGCTCCTAGGGGTGTAAATCTCCTCTGAAAATGAGAATAGGTGGAGAGGGAGACCCATGACAAAGCTTGGAGCAACGTTACAAATAAGACCTGCCAGATCCTGCACTGAAGCACAGGCATTTGCAAGGCTAGCTGGTTGGGGTTTTTCTTTGTTGAGCAGGGTAAGTCTCAGCTGTCTTTGCAGATCAAGGCTCTAGATCAAAGCATGTGAGTAGCTTTGAGGATACCAATAGATCAAGGGTTTGCTTAAAATACTTGCTAAGAATATCCTGACTCTCCACAGAAAGGGTTAAGATGACTAACAATTACTGTTTCATCTGGTTATTGAGCTTCAGTAAGACCAGGAATTGAATCACAAGGTTAATCTCAGTGAGATTTTTAAAGTTTGGATGATAGTTTTCTACTTGCAAACAAAATGGATTGGTTTTTGTTTGGGTTTTTTTTTCCCCCCCCCCCCCCACAGGAACTCACAGATTTCAGATCATATTTCCATGAGCTTTTACCACTATCACCCATCATTATTACTTTCTGTAAAAGGTAGCCCCACCTCTGCCACGTTCCAACATCTTGTGCTAATAGGGGTTTACAACAGGTAGTGATGTGTCTGCCTCTGTGTAGGATCATTGTTTGCAATTAGTGTTGTCTTTTATGTCCAAGCTGTTGCAACAGGCCCAGCACTAAATGGCAGTGTTGGCACATATGTGGCAGCAGATTAAACTGGAAAAACAAGAGTGAGTGTGTGCTTGTCTGTTTGTGCCCTGGAAGTCATGACAAGGACTCCTGGACGGGTTGTTCAGCAGCTCACAAATGACTGCAACTAATGGGAAGTGAATTAGCCTCACACCCACCTCAGTTTATTTTTGTGTGCTGTGTTGACCCTGCTGGGGTACTCAGGAAGGGAGTGGTGAAAGAAAATGCTCCTGCCTTCCCTGTTTAATCTGCAGCCACGTGTGGGTCAACACGTGGTCAAGTTCCTTTGGTCTCAGCCAGGTGCTTTCTGTATGTTGCTCTGCTTTCCTCTCCAAAGAGAGTTGTAATCCCATTCTGTTATTTTTTTCTGGTAAGCAGTTTGAGACTTGTCAAAGAACAGGCAATATAAGAAAATACTGCCTTGTGTGGGTCTGTCAGCTCATCTGAGGATATAACCTTTATCACTGTGGTACATCTGAGCTGGCAGGCTGATACAGACTTCACTGCCATTCTGAGCAGGGGACTTCCAAGAAGACAAGATCAGCCCAAGCTTAAAATATGATTGTAGGACTTATGAGAAATTTATTTTTATGAAAAGCATGAACATTTCCTTGCTGTGCTTCAGTGCTGTGATCTTTTAGGACAGGAAGATTAATCTCATATCTGGGACTGGGAAATAAAAGCTAGATGTTATTCCCAGTTGGCATGGAAGGAATATGAAGAGCTGTCACCAGCTGAACTCAGTTATCTCATTGAAATGATGGAAGACCTGTGGTCAGATATGAGTTTTAATGATGGGCAGCCAAGGCACACAGACTGATATGAGCTCAGTTACATGCTGCTGAGATGACTACAATCCTGCTGGAGACCTGAGACATGAGGGACATTGCAGGCATGAGCTTGTGTGCATATTTGCCTGTGAAATTCCAATACCAGAACCCCAAAATACCATACTATACCTGAAAGCTGCCTTGTTTCAGAAGTCTGCCTGGTGTCACTGCAAGCATCTTTTGTTTATGGTGAATACAGTTTTTAGCAAGAAACTTGGTGTTTAATGAGAAGCAAATAATGCTGAAGACAGTTTGCTTTTGTGGAACAGAATTAGGGGGCTCTTCCTTTAAAGAGGGGAACCTACCATTAACAGGAGACTGTAGACAGAGCACAAGGAAGTTGGGTTGGGAGTCCATGACAATACCTTGCAGTTCATGAGTTACTTTTTACTGGGAAACCAGTAGCTCTGATCAGTGTTAAGAGCCAGTTATCCTGTGGCAGATACAGAACAAACAAAGATAGTGTGGAGCCAGCCATTGAAAAGGACTGTTTATTCTGATACTATGAGAAGTTTATACATAGACTGTGGACCCACAGTTAATCAAATCTCATAAATTACATGCACATGTACTCACACATGCAGCCATGGTTTGTGTCTTTGGTCAAATGTGATTGTTGTTAAAGAAAAGAATTAGTGTAAGAATTCATGGTATTGGAGGATGCCACAGTAACCTAAACCTCTATCTCCTCTGGGAGCAGAGTGCCAGTAATTGTGCTTCAATGATTAATAATTAACACTTCAGCTATCAGAAGGAAAGAGCCTGACTCAAGTGCAGAGTATATATCTTAGTAGAATGACATTTACAGAAATGTCACAAATATAAAGTTTTGTAATCAAACCTACTCCCACAAGTGATCCCAAATTGCCAGCATCTCACTTCCACCTTTCAGGGGAGAGCAGGGTGACACAACCACTTTTACAACTTTCTCCATTCATGACAGCTTCATTCTTTTTATTTGCAGTCTTTTGTGGATATGGAGCCCAAAACCCACGTGTGTCTCTGGCCCAGATCCATCAAATCCACCCGTGGGCAGTGCAGATAGTGAATGCTTCCTGATGGCATCATTTCCTGGCAGTGGGAAGCCTGCCTCTGGACAGATGGAGATGAAACACAGGAGCTCCTCCACGGCTCAGGAGAGGTCACACAGAGGGCAAGGAGGACACAAACATCTGGTCCAGGACAGGATAGGCTTTTTTAACCTTCTCAGTCATCCTGCTAAGCCAAGCCAGTGCCCAGAGCAGAGAACCTGAATGAGAGTCCAAGTCACTGTTCAACACAGTTATGCTTTATGCTGTGCTGTATCTCTCCTGGCAAGGTGCCTTGTGGCTTGGTGAAGGTTGTTGGAAAGCCCGCCCTGCTTGGCTTATCCAGCTCAGTCTGCCAAGGGGGTTATGAGTCAGCAGTGCCTCATTTCGGGGCTGCAGAGAGCCAGAGCTGTCCCTGAGGTTGGTGTATTTGGGTTTCCTTGGCTGGTGACAGGCAGGTGCGTGCTCAGTGCTCACCATTGCCTGCCTCGGCTCTCAGGGGTGCTGCCAGACCAGCAGAAGCCTGGCTCTTGCATGGAGTGACAAGGAAAAAGGAGGAACCTCCCATTCCTGGGCAGTCAGAGATGGATGCAAAGGGGCATCTGTAGGTCCAGCACCAGACCAAGGCTCTGAGCCTTTGGCAACTTGAGACTCTTGGTAATACTGAGGTTAGGAATCCCTAGCTCAACTGATAGAGTTGTGCTAAGCAATATCCTTCCAGATCCAACAAGCCAAACCAGAGCACAGTGCTCAGTGTGTTCTGGCGGTCTCTCACAAGCCCTAAATCTCACCATGATGCTCTGGACTGTACACTTGACAGTTAGATGCAGGATGAAATTTTCAGAATCTATTATACATTTCCACTAAGAAATGAAACACATATTAAACTCTATTTGGGTATTGAGGTCAACTGACGCAGGTACACTGTCAAAATTCAGCCTTCAAAATAGGAAGGCCACATTCAGAGTGCCTGCTGGGGGCAAAATCTGGTCTGTGCTAACAACTTCTCTGAGCTCGGGAAGGGTTTTGGTGGGTGCTGTGGCATTTGCACACACTGCCAGGGCTCTTCTAGCAGTCTGAGAGTACAGACCACTGACTCCCTGTGTCTGCCTGTGTTGCTTCATTTCTTGATATAGGAATGGTCTGTATGAGCTTTGATCCTGAATCCAGATTAAAAACCTGAATTATGGCAGCCTTTCTTAAAGCGTGGCTTTTTATGAGAGTTCTGGTCATAAATACTGAACTCAGAAATTGGTGCTTCAGCAGAGGTTGTAGACAGCTCTCATGTGTAAGCAACAAAAGGGAAACCCATCTTTCTGTTGCAAGGCATGTGCCTGTCTGTGAAAAATCCCAGGATGATCAGCAGGAGTTGCCTGGTGAATCTGCTGTCTTTCAGAAGCTACAAACTGGTTTCTTGCAGATATTTATGTCATCATCACTGTCACTACTGAACAGAGTTTCTGTGTTCTCCAAGCAAATGTTCCTCTGAAAAAACTACCCCCAGAGTATTGTAGATACATAGTCATGAATATGTGCTCTATCTTATTATCCTTAAGTCAGGAATAGTCTGTGTTGAGAGGGGGGATTTGGTCCATGCCCTCAGCAGCACGACCAGAGCTGGAGGAACATATTCAGTAAGGCAAACTTCAAAGTCCAGATTTCTGAAATTGTGCAGTAAGAGCTAACTCGTTTCTGTGGGAAAATTTCAGCTGTATTTGTATTTGTAAGCCAGCTACACTCTTCAAGGACTTGGTTCTATAAGAAGCCCAAACTTATTTGCCCATCTAAAGAGAATTTAAATTTCACACTGTCTCTTTTGCTCAGCTGACACAAGGCTATCACATTGTTATCATCATTATTATTACATCTCTGGATAGCAAGGCCTCCAGGGGAAGCAATGGAATAGCAGTCATATTTTTAAGAAAGTTTGTTCCTACAAGCTCCTGCTGATTTAAAGTCACCTGCAATAGTCACAGATCCAGACTGGCTGAATGAGGTTGCTAGACATAACTGAGGGCATGCAAGCTTCCAGCAGACAGCAATGATCATATTTTACATATAAATTTCTCTCTTGACTTCCATTTATTTTAATCTCTCTCTGTCACTGCAGGTTAGTTGCCATAGGATACGTATCTGTGTTGAACCTGAGTTCAGAGGACAGAGTGAGTCTGGAGTATCATAGGATGTAGCAGTGTTTTTTTGACAGGCAAATCTTTCACCACAGACATTGTGCTTTAGGAGGGTGGAATGTTGTGCTGCAGCTTGTGCATTTCTGATGAGCTAGAGAACTAAATTGTCAGTAAATGTGGTCATAAATTATCCCATGCATTTTTACAAATGCCCTCCCTCTGTTAATGCACCTTTCTGCTTAAGATCCAGCTCATGAATCCTATCCTGATATCTTCAGCACTTGCAATTGCAGATGTATTCAGTCACTTGCTATGTAGGGTTATCAGGGTTATCAGTCCTGTTAAATCACCACTTAGTGTTTCTAAGTGCATGTTTAAGCCAACTGCTGTTGCATAATCCCTGAACAGGCTTCAGCAATCATCTTTACTAATGCCCTTGGCTTTTACAAGATGATTTTTTCCTTTTCTAGCCATTGTTGAAAATGACTTGAGCATCTGTTGCCTGGGCATGTGAACACCACCTTAAAATTTATTTTCCTGTGTCACTATTCAGACTGGAACACAACTTGCTTGAATCAATCATAGTACAGCTCATGTTGTAAAGGACCTTAAAGATCCTGTAGTTCCAAATCTGTGTGCTGTCAGCTGGAGCAACTTCTGCTAGATTAGATTGCCCAAAGCCCCTTCCAGACTGATCTGAAACAATTCCAGGGATGAGGTGTCCAAACTTTTACTGGGCAACCTGTTCCAGTACCTCACCACCCTCACAGTCAAGAATTTTTTCCTAATATCCAACCTAAACCTACTTTCTTGCAGTTTAAATCCATTTCCTCTTGTCTATCACTGCATGGCCTTGTAAAAAATCCCTCTCTACCTCTCTTGTAGGCACCTTTCGGCACTGGAAGGTGCTCTAAGGTCTCCATGGAGCCTTCACTTCTCCAGGCTAAAGAGCTCCATCTCTGTCAGCCTGTCCTCATAGGAGAGGTGCTCCATCCCTCTGAGCATCTTTGTAGCCTCCTCTGGACTTGCTCCAACAGTGTCCTTCTTGTGCAGGCTGGATGCAACACTGCAGGTAGGCTCTCACTGGGGCAGAGCAGGGGGGCAGAATCCCCTCCCTCACCTGCTACCTGCAGAGCTTTGGATGCATCCCAGGACACATCTGGCTTTCTGGGCTGCAAGGGCACATGGCTGGGCCATGTTAAGTTTCTCATCAGCCAATATTCCCAAAGACCTTCTCCTGAGGTTTGTTCAGAATCCATTCCCCACTGCGCCTGTGTTTGTGCTTGAGATTGCCCTCACCAAGGTGCAGGACTTCGCATTTGTCTGTGTTGAATTTCATGAAGTTTGCATGGGACCACTCCTTCAGTCTGTCCAGGTGCCTTTGGATGACATCCCGTCTCTCCAGCATGCTGACCACAGCACACTGTAACCCTTTTTGATACTCCTTGGATTCCTTCTGTCTATATAACTGACTCCCAGAAGAAATATTTGTTAGTGTTCAAGGCCAGGTTGAATGAGGCCCTGAGTAACCTGATCTAGTAAATGACATCCCTTCCCATGTCTGAGGTTGGAACCAACTGTTTTTGCTATGATCAGGAGAGGATAATAGTCAGTGGACTGTACCAGGTTTGCTAGTGCCTGAATGGCACTTAATGCATGGCTGAACCTCTAGGAAATTTTCTGTGACATCAAAGTATATTATTGAGATGGTTCTCTTGACCTCTTTTCAAGGATGAGTTTGAGAAAATCATAAAGCTGTAACAGTGTCATTTTCCTTTTGCTATATCAAGCCCATGACTGAATTGCTATCTTTTCTTGTTTTTCCCGTAATTTCACTCCTGGGCTCTTAGAGGAAACAGGTCTTGGAATACAAGTTGAAGTTTGCAAAAGCTTGGAGGCAAAGCCTGAGAAAGTAGCTGAACTTTTGACTCAGCATTGCACCTTGAGGCTGACAGATTTATTGGTTATATCTGCTAAGCTCAATCTGACCTGTGAAGCCAATATGTCAGTGTGCTGCCGTCACCACTATTTTACTCATTTGCAAAGACACCCCATTGCCAGCATTGACTTTTAGCCAATTTCCCCTTCTCTTTCAATCCCTAAGCTCTTATGGTTTTGTTTATCCCTTTCTGATAGGTAGAGTGGGAGAGATGAAGAAAAATGTATTCCAGAATAGTGTACAGTAGGTGTCCTGAGATGAATCATCCTTCCTGCCTATCTACCTCTCCTAAAGTGAGTCATTAGAAGAAGAACACGAACCCTCTTAAGGGTTAGGCTTTTCTTAGCAAGACAATCATTCACTGTATTCTCATGTATAAGAAGATCCATTCTAGTTAAGCTATTATTGTGCCAACATGAAATAATTGCTGAGATATTTTAAGTATTTGTCTAGTGCAAATATAAGAAGGCTTTAAAATGCTGGTGCTCTGAGAAAAAGGAGCCTTATGATTTAGTATAATGCTATTGATTTATTTAATAGCCCAAGCTTCAGTTGGTTGCTTGTTTATCTGTTAAGAAGCTAAGATGTTCTGCCTTTTCCTTACTTGCACATAGAACAGTGGGAAGTAGCAGGTGGCCAGCTCTTCCTTGGGAGCCCACAGGGACTTGAAACCTTCTGACCACACTGAGAGCTTCCTGATATCATTTGTGTACAAATACAAAAGCAGAGGTTATCCTTTCTGTCTCCGAGTGCCAACACCACATGTACTTCTGCATGATTCCCTTTGCTACTCAAAAAAATCAAGAGCCACATTCAAGTCCTTTAAGAGCCTGGCTGAGCCACCACAGCTGATAGGGCAGTGAATTTTTGAGTTCAATGAGCCATTCAGATAATTTTAGTTGCAGAACTACCAGACCATGACCTAATCAATGAAGAGAAGTTACTATGGTGCTTATACTAGGCACCAATAGCTGAAATCCTGAATGTCTCCCAAATATTAAGCATTTACTCCCACCTTTTTTCCATCTTTCTTTGAGTGTTTCATGTAGAAGTCAATGACCCTTCTGCTATCCTTATATCTCCATAATGTGATCATCAATAAACTGTTCCTTGAAAACTATTTGAGCCGGGGAGTGCTTGCACTGAAAAGAGCATCAGCTGTGAGTAAACAAACTACTGTGAAATATCTAAGACAAACAAAAGCAAGAAATGGCCTTTGCAGAAGGTGTAGAACTGCATGGTAGCACCCTTAAAAGTCTCTGCCTTTCCTGTCTCCCTTTCTCTAACTGCTACAGTAATTAGAAGGTAAATCCATATTCATAAAACCACCATGACATCATGTGCAATGAATTCATTAAAGCAAAATGACACTCTCTTGAAGGAGCTCAGACAAGAAATGAAAATTCTTAATGAGCTGAACCCTTTCAACAGGCCGTGGTGGCTCTGAGCATTGTGCCATGGCTGCTGGAGGTCAAGACAGCACAAATGAACTAACAAGGCTGAAGACCTGGATTAAATTAACTTTCAAGTCTTAAACTTGTAATTTCATCACAGCCTTCTCTCTAACTTTGTTCTCCCACAAGGTAAAGCTGAAATGCCCAGCGTGGTGGAGTTCAACCGCAGCAAATGTGCCATGATGGCTTTCTCTAGCAAATAAATAAAGAGGGAAGCCTTTGGTGTTGTGTTTATTGAGCTTTTGGGAATGAAGTTATTTGATTCATCCTAAAATTGTTCTAGCCCTTCATGCTTCTCTAAGATAATCTAACTGAACAGTAAAGATAACTGTGTGATATTTTTTGTCAAGTAGTTTTGTCAAGTAGCAATACTTCATGCTACTGCAGCTGGCAGTGAGGGAAAGATTAATATATTTTGCCATGTTTTCCCAAATATTTTGAAATCCCATAGGTATTGAGGTCTGTTGGTACAGGAGAGGCAGGCACCAAAAGCTATGGATTTTCCACCTACTGTAGTGGAGCCCTGATGAAGAAGGCTGAAGATTGGGCGTGGAGCTGCAGATAGATGTGGGCCAAAGGTGTCCCTGTGATTCATCCCCAGCTGTACCGTTCCTGTTTGCAGCAAAAGCCAGATCCTAACTCTCCAGGACACTTCTGCTTCACATCTGCCTTTGCTGTCCCCTCTCTGTTCCTCTCCCTACCAAGGGAACAGTGCATTCTTCTGCTTACCAGCTCTTCCCTAGGGCAGCACAGCTCAGTTTTTCCTGCTTCTGCAAGGAGCTCTGAGCTGGTCCTGGCCTAGAACCCAGTTTGCATTTACACTGCTACATTTGCTAGGCTTTCACACTCCTGTGACCTGTCTGCAAGAGCTGAGCAGTACCAGGGAGACACATGGTTAGTAAGAACCATCTTTTAGAACGGTATCCACATTTTTCAGGGGTTTGTCACTTGAAGAATTCTTCCAAAGCTATATGAAAAAATCCTGTCTGATAGGATCATGCTCAGGGTCTATTCAAAGAGCCAGTTCTTTAGTATATGATTCTTCTGCATACAGGATAGAGTAAAAAATATTCCCTTGACATTTTTTCAAAGGCAATTCAATTTGAAGGAAGACTTTAATGGCAAATGTAAAAACACCTTTTGGAAATGTTCGTGGCTTTGTTTTTGTCCAATGTTTTGTTTTTGCCTTAATGTTTTCCCGAGCAATGAAGAATGTTTCTATTTGCAGCTTTTGAAAACCAAAATCTTGTTGATTTCTTTTTATAACCAAAATAACTGTATGTCTGATATGTCAATAATGTAAAAAATTCTAGGCAGCTCTCTGTATTTATGTCACCATAGTACCAGTAGTCCTGGAAGGGGCTGGGAATTTTTGCAGTATGTGCAGTACACTCAGAGTCCTCAAAAAGGATCTGTTTTGCAGCTTGATCCTCTTTCACTGAAACCCAGTTTTCTGCCATATCTCTTCCACAATGAGAAAAGGTGAGGTACTGAGGCAGCTGTCATCAAGCAATTAGTGAAGGCCAGTCTTAAATCACCAGCCACAGGCTTATCTTGTCTAGCTACAGTAAGATAAAACCAACAGGATCTTGTTTCTGTTAGGGTTGTAGGTGGAGACTGGATGGTATATTGAAGATAGTTAACACAACATCTTTATCTGAAAATTTTAATTGCTAGCCTCTTCTTGTGGTATTACTAAAATCTTTTCATTAGGATTAATTTAGTCTGTGTTTAACTTCGCCTTATATCCTTAAGTAACAAGCTGAGCAGAATGTTTGTTACCTTGGGCAAGCCAGAACTGCCTGACAATAATTTGGGGGTTTTTTTCTTTAGCATTTTGTTCCTAAACAGAGCTAAACAAACAATTAACAGTAGGCAATTCATGCATTTAATTTAATTTTTTTTTTCTATTTTCAGCTTCCTTTTTTGCAGGTTTAGACCCAATTCTCAGCTGATGTGAACTGCTGTTATGCTGCTACTGCTGCTGCTGTAGCCATACAGATTTAGCTCATCTTGACTAGACATTCTGTCTTTCACTAAGATGTGAATTGCCTTTACAAATTTGCTATCCAAAAAGCCAGGAATTTGTACCTTAAGCTGGTCAGGACCTAATCTTTGCATTAATGATTTTGAGCTTTGACTGATCTTTATTTATTCATAGTGCTTGTGGACATTCACTTAAATCATCACACAGCTTTGTTTCTGCTCCTGGCTGGATGCCTGTGGCTGGCACCTCTGGTGTAAGCATGGTTTTTGCTCCTACGAGTGTGCATATTGGAGTCTGAGTTTGATAACCACTGGATAACTTTCATGCCAACACCATCTCACTTGCAATAATCTTTATGGAAGAAATAGACACATATTGGAGGAAAAACAGCCAGGATGGCTGCATTCACATTCAGTCACTGCATTCGTTAGCCCCAGCATATTTGTTTGCATGCAGAAACTAGGGAAGCACTAGAGCATGGACCATGCCAGGTCATACCCAGCTCAGTCCAACCACCTGAGGTCCTCAGGATCTCAGACTCTGCTGCTGGTTTCCTCTCGTAACCTACAAAGGTCGCTTTTTGTAAAGGGGGAAGAGCCTTGACTCTGGCCCTACTTCTCCTACAGAGTTGCTGTGGCATCAGGGAAATTTTGCGTTCAGCTTCTCTTGATGAGATGACAAGCCCAATTCTCCATCATATCACAGGAGTTTGCTGCTCAGTTCCTGTCTGAAGAGCATTTTCATAGCTTTTACATGATGATGTCGAGCAGTGAGACTTGTAGCTGCTGTTAGGAGACAAATCTGTTCTTGCCAGTGAGACAAATTTATTCCTAGAGACCTGGAGCTGCTGTCTTTAGAAGGCTTTTCTGAAATAATCCAGTATTTCTCTTATTGTTTAACAGTTATCCCTTTCTTTCTCTCTTTCTTTGACTTTTGACCATATGAACGTGGACTCTGGACCAGTATCAGTTTTAATTTGTGTTTTATTTGATATTTCCTCTTTTCTTGCCAACACCAGCTATTGGGATATACTTGCTTAACAAAACACAAAGAAGTGAAGCAGGGGAGGAAATTTAAGCTGAAGTTCAAATGCTCAGTTAGTCCCTCTTTAATTAAGGAAAAAAAAAAAAGCCTATTACCGAAAATGTCCATATCTCTTTCAGAACTGACAGTTATTCACTATTTACATGGGACTTAATAACACTATTTATTAATCAATAGGGATATCCATGGCAACCTTGGCATTACAGGGCCTGATATCTTGTGGGAACACGGCTGAAGAAACACTAACTCTTAATCTTTAATACACAGTTCTTTTGTGCCAGGTTTCAGAGGAAGGTAAATTTTCCATTTTGTGTCTTAATCCTTTCCTTAAAGAATAAATCTGCTTTTGGTCACCACGCCTTTCATTTCCTTTCTCTTTTAACACCTGCAGTGCGTGACACAAGTAAAATGCTACCAAGGGACCAGGAGAGAAATGAAGCAAGGTGCAGTGGCATCAGGTTGCATTTGTATTCCTATATCTGCAACTGTATCTCTAGAGCTTTATATTGACCTAAACATTAAAATCTGTAGGATGGACTGCTCAGATGCCATTTGGCCCAAAACATATCACTGCCTGCAATACATTTTTACCTACCTTTGACAGGTTTTTTTTTGTTGTTGCACAAGAGTATTCAACCTTTTCTTCCCAATATTCCTGCATTTTGGTCACAACAACCTCATGCACTGCTATGGGCTGCTGAAAGAGTGGCTGGAAAGCTGCCAGGTGGAAAAGGACCTGGGGGAGCTGGTCCATGGCCAGCTGGACACCAGCCAGTGTGTGCCCAGGTGGCCAAAAAGGCCAGTGGCATCCTGGCCATCAGGACAGGGCAGTGATCACCCCCTGTACTCAGCACTGGTGGGGCTGCAACTCCGGTCCTGTGTCCAGTTCTGGGCCCTCCACTGCGAGAAAGGCATTGAGGGGCTGGAGCCTGTCCAGAGAAGGGCAACGGAGCTGGTGAAGGACACAGAGAGCGAGTCACATGAGGAGTGGCTGAGGAAGCTGGGGGTGTTTATCCTGGAGAAAAAAAGAGTCTGAGGGAGGCCTTATCACTCCACACTACTCCTGAAAGGAGGCTGTAGCCAGGTGGGAGTCAGCCTCTTCTCCCAGGCAACCAGGAAGAGGACAAGAGAAATGGCCTCAAAACGCACCAGGACAGGTTCAGGTTGGAAATCAAGAATTTTTTCCCATTTGTTAAGCATTGAAACAGGCTGTCCAGGGAGGTGGTGGAGTCACCATCCATGGAAGTATTCAAGAAACATCTGGACATTGCACATAGTGCTATGGTGTAGTTGCCATGATGGTGTTCAGTCAGACGCTGGAATCAATGATCTTGGAGGTCTTTTACAACCTTAATGATTCTATGATTCTATTAAATTTCTATTGCTGTGTTGTTTTTTTTTTAATTGCAAAATAATGAAGGTTTTTCTCAAATTGTTTCTGTCCTCCAATCACCTAGTTCTGTTTCAGCCCTGATTTTATTAATATGCTGGTAGAAGTTTAGATAGATTGCTAAGCCTTGATTTTCTTTGCAATAGTCTTTCTGCTTAGTCCTTATGGCATTTGTACTTGAACATTTTATTGTTCTATTTTTAGTTAGAATTTCAGCCAGTTTCCTGGTATTAAAATGATAGTCTGGCACAAACTCTCAGGGAGAGCCTTACAGACCTGCTGATAGGTATGATTAAGGCTAGCTGAAAATTTTCCATTGAAACTCTCAGTTAATGAAAACAGGTTCATGACTCAGAGACAAGTGTTGAGGTTTATTTTTGCCACAGAAGTTTTCATTGAACAAAAAACAAATGCCAGTAGAGCCATTTCGGAAAAGTTGTGGCACCTCATCCCCAGAAGGCTTCTAGATCAGGATCAATGAGGCTTCAAGCAACCTGATCCAGTGAGAGACATCTGGGACTGTGTCAGGGGCATTGGAACTAGCTGATTTGTAAGATCCCTTTCAACCCAAGCCTTTCTACAATTCTGTGATTTACATTGTTGAGTAGAAGCCCCCATGGAATCTGATTTTTTTTTTTTCTCCAGTAAGAAGCAACAAGCTGATTCAGGTATAATTGTCTGAATAGATGAAAACATGAAATAATATATATCTGAACTCTCAAATTAGAAGGAAAATGTTCTTTCTCACAAATGGAGTGTATCCTGCTACATCTGCAGCTGGGCTTAAATGGAGTCAAAACATGTCTGTGAATAATAAAGCAGCTATAAGCCCAAGTACATCTTTACAACTCTACAGGTCTGGGATGGGAGGTTTTGTGATGTAAAATAAGCTTTCAGAAATGGAGATGGGAGAAAATTTAATTCTGAATTAATTGCTGCAGCATCTCCTTTCAGGATCTGAATGTTGGCAATAACCCTCAGGAAGTAGCTGGAGGGATCTGGAATTTCGATCCCTCATGGAAATTATCTGCATCTGTGGACTAATATTTTTGTGGGGATGGATACCCACCTTCCACCAGCTTGCTGCCATGTGACATCTTTTTCTCATTTCCTATCAGCTTAGAGCAAATGGTAAAAAATGCTAATGGCAGAAGGATAAGCCTTAGGTGTCTAAGGAACATTGAATGGTCACAAGTAAAAATGCATATCCCAACCCTGGAGGTGAAATGTATATCCCAGTTCTGGAGGTGAATAAACATCTTGCAGGCCAGTTATTGCAAGGGAAGCTGTGCCTAATTTCCTGTAACTCGAGGAATGTACAGGCTTTAACTTCTCCCTGGATGTAAGCAGAGTGAAATTCCTGTGATATACAGCTCTTGATTGTGGGCTGCAATATTTCTGTGTGGTTAGTTCTTACACAGGTGATCTGCAAGCAAAAATTTTACAGAATTAGATGTAATTATTTCCTCTCTATTTAATATTTGCTGTTTCCAATACTATTGGACTAAGAGAAGATAAGCCAGTATGGATCATGGAGCAAAATTGTCTGGACATTTGCTCAAATTGTATTTGAAAAGAATAAACCATAAATGATGTATACTGATCAGAGAATTGATTGAAAAGATATGTCATTAATATTTCAAAAGATAGTGGCTTACAAAAATGCAGGGTTTGCCTGCAAGGTCCTCATTGTGACATGATGAAGGAAGAATCCTGAAGATCTCTGCAGAAACTTCAATGACAACTGAAGACCATAATCCTGTAGGAGAAGAGTTTCCAAGAACAAAACTCTGATTTTCAATCTGAATGTTTGGAAAACCTGCTGCTTTCAGGTGTCTGCTGTGGCTTTTGAGAAATGTCCTATTCCCATTCCAACACTGACTTCAGAGGTGTTTTGACTTCTAGAGCCTTTGAAAACCTGCTAGGTACCTTTGAATACCTGTGTATGTTCATAATAATTCGTGGCAACTGTTGATATAACTCAGTGCTTGCTGAACCTGAAGGCACATTTCCTATTCCCTTTCATAAAATTCATAAAATTAGGCCAGTGCTTTAAGCATTCTGGAAAGATCAGAGTTTTGCTTTCTTCCAATATACCTCTAAGCTTGGATTAGCGCCCAAAAACTCGTTGACACATAACAACACCTGAATTCAGCTCTGTCACTTGAGAACACAAATACATTCACCAAGAAAGAGCTATATGCTTTTACTGACTTTTCCAAGAAAGCACGGATTTGAGGGGGGGTGGGGGGGATCATCTGTTTGATTAATTTCTTTAATTTTTAGAAAATTTAGAAAGTTTAATTTTTCAACTTGCAGCCCCCTCACATAGCAGTGATCTACCATATGAACAGAGATTAAATGACACTTGTTATACAAATCAAAAAATGTGGGTTAAACAAATGTTTAGTGGAAACAGTAAAATGTTAAAGAAAAATAATTATAAAGTTCAACTGATGCAAAAAGCTAGAGGCACAGTAATGCTCCTTTTTCAAAGGCACAAAAGGTGGTTTCATGCAACATGAAGGAGGAATAGAAAATTATTTTGAGGTATCAGCAATCATGGATCAAATTCCTAGATTATGTCATTTAACCTTCAAATGTTGTTCAGACCTTCATCTAAGTGCTACATGTTTGAGAAATTGGTATCTTTTGGCTCTTTTTGACTGTGAGGGATGATCTCCAAGGTGATATTTAATTAGAACACCAGCTATCACCATGATATCCCAATGCTGGCTGAGCCTTTCTTAAGTTTTATTTGTAGATAAAGCATGGTATAGTAGAACTTGCATTAGTTTTCTCCTTTGCTCTAAATTTTTTCTTTGGTGTGTGTTTTGTGTGTGAAAACATGGGCAGTTTCCAGGTCCTGTGCTCAAGAAATGTTGATTATGTAGGCAGTGGCAAAATGCTCACTGATTTTGATGGGGCCAGGATTTCACCTGAGAAATCTCAGCCCCAGTGAATTTTAGATGAATGGTTTGTTTCCAGCCAGCAAATGCAAACTGGAAGTCATCTGTCCTCTTAAAATGAGTCTTATTGCCTCCTGGTTCCAAATTAGTTTTTGGTGTTAGGAAAACATCCTCCCTTCATGCCATCCTTCAAACAATGATCTTTCCTGACATCTGGAAGCTTAGAGGAATATATATGTGAGACATAGAAACTACAGGGGGCAAAAAAAGAAAAAAATTAAAAAAAAAAAGAGGAAAGAGAAGGTGTCCTGTTTACAGATGTGTGTGTTAGGTGGCTGGCTGGCTTAGCCAAAGTGCCATGTGTGATTTTGGTGGCGCACCACATCGCTGCCTTGGTGGGAAGTAAATTGCTGCTGTCACATGTGGGGTCGGATGGACACACAGAGGCGGCCCCAGCTTGCCGGGGACTTCAGCGTGAGAAGCCCAGCTGGACAGGTCTGTTTGCCAGCAGATGGGGAATGGAGACATGCCCTCAAGGCTTTGGAGACATTAATGGCAGGAGAGGCCCTCAGCAGGGACCTGTGTTGTGTGATCTGATGTGGAAAGAGCCCACAGTGCCAGAGTCCAGGTATCTGTCCCAGCAGCCCTGCTGCCCGAATCCTAGCCATGAGGGAAATGTGGCCTAGGAGAATCCCTCCAAGTGGGGGATTTACTTGGGAGGTAAAGTGATACTGTGTATGCTGGCTCTCCCAGCTGCCTGCCTGTGTTGTAGGCAAAGCATTTGGAGGTATAAAGTCCTATTAAATACAAACAGGGTTGTGTTTTATTCCTAAGAGCATTTCTTTTATTTTAATTTTTAGCATTTTCCTTGAGCCTTAAAATATTTGTCTTTACTCTCTCCTATCATTTTCCTCACTTGTCTGATACTGTACAGCAAGGAGAATCCAATTAAAATATCAAAGTTAGGGTGATCTGTTTCCTGCTGTGGATGACACCCTCAGGTGATGGTTTCTTAGGAAACAATATATGCCCTCTTGGGCAAGAGGAAATATATTCTGCCAGTCATTGGAGAGTCAGTATTGGAGCTTATGCTGACAGGTGCTGGCTCTTGGAAGGGAGCAGATGGCAGAGAGACATCCAGCAGATCTAATTAAACTGTGAGGCATCACTTTAACTATGAAGGAAATGTACTTAAGTCCAGTCCTGTCACACTTGGAAGAAGTTCTGTCAGGGTTGCTTGTAGCTTTGGGAAAACATGGTATGTTATTATTATTTATTTTATTAGGTGTGTTGACGAGGGGGTTAGCTTCTCCTACACCCCCTCATCTGTGCCATCTCCTCCTTGGGATGGCAACTCCTCTCCGTGGCAGCTGATAGGACTTCAGAAAGAACGGATGTGAAGGGTACAGGAGGCAGGAAAAGCAAGATGCTGAATTATGGCCTACAGAAGAAGAGGATGCCTCCTGCAATAGCCCATGGATGAGACTTCATTCTCTGATGATTTTTTTTCCTTTTTTTCCTGGTCTTTTCTTTGCAAACACAGGTGGTCAAGAGGTTACTGTCTCTGATCTCCTTTCTGTGCAATACGAATACAAGAGATTCAGAATGTTTAGAAGTCTCATTTTTCAAGTGAATGCTTGGAAAATGCTAATTATTGCACAGTGAAAAGGGTTTGTATATATTACAGGATTTTTTTTCTCTCAGAAAATATCTAGCTTTTGTTGAAACAATTTTTCTTTGAAGCTGCAAACCATTGGGCATTGTATGCAGCTAATATACAGATATTATGCTACAACCAAAATATAATCATTAAAACACCACTTTCTAAACAAAGCTGGAAACTTTTTGTGTAAAAACTATTAGGATCACTCATATGCACAGATACCAATTCACTAAGAGGTAGGATAATGCACAATCTAAGGCATACACTAAAGTGCAGATAATGAGACACCTACTTATTCACATTTCATTAGCAGTATAAAGGCTCTAAATCAGCTCTGTTGCTACTCATTCCATAAAGCATTGTCATCACTTTCATTTAAAAATACTGATCTTAGTTCTCTATAATTACTGTATAAAAGCCCGAGATATTGTTTCCAAGAGATCATGTTTACTTTCCTGAACAAAAATGGGTATGGGCATCATAATGAGCTTCGTATCAGCTAGTCGGGTTTATTCACCCCTACAATGGCTCATCTTACTCTGGAAATAAAGGGACCTCTGGCTGACCTTTTGTTTCAGAGTTCATGGGCCAGGAGCCTCTTTTAAAGCACAGCTGGCCTCTGCTTTGGATCTAGAGTGGCTGTTCCCTTCAGACAAAATACACCCCCTGAGATAAAACTCTCCATGAGCACAGGTCCCAGCGGCTCCTGCAGACTGGGAGCCCCATGAAGTGCTGAGGGTGTGAGGAAGAGGAGGTCTTTGCCTCCCTGGACCCTGCTGCAGAGCCAGGAGGCTGCCCCTCTGCTGCAACACCTCAGTGCTCATTGCTGCAGCTGCAGGGAGCAAATGTTACCCAACATTGTACCCTGTCACTGGACAATCACACTGATCCTGTCCAGACTGGTTTCCACCATGGGGATGGATGGTTTGCCCCATTAGTTTGGTATTGCTAGCTCAATTGCCTGTCTCCTCTTTAAGACACTGTAATGCCTACATAAAAGTTACATTATTTGTTTCTTCCTTCATCAAACCCATAGTTCTCAAATATTTTGAGTATAAAAACCTAGAGCAGATTATTCTGAATGCTGCCAGCTTAACATTGAATAACTTTTATACTCTTTTCTACCTAAATGTGCTTATTTAAAAGGAAGATAGCTCTTGCTTATGTTCAGAGAGCACGATTGATATTTGAACCAAATTAATGTTTGCTTCGCTGGTACACCTCATCCTGAACCTGCATCTCATCCTAGCCAGGAGTTATTAAACTTCACTGCATTATTGTGAGAAATATTCTTGAACTGTAGTAACTTTACTTCACATGAAGGTTTCCCCAAGTAGTGAGTGAAGGATTGAGTTGCCCATAGTCTCCCAGCAGAACTGTGGGCAAGACAGATAGAAGACACTGTCCTGGGTATTCTTTGAAGCTCTGTGTGGCCTATTGCTCTGAAAATATAGCACATTACTTTTATTTAAAAACAGTGAATGGATCAATAGAACAATGCTGCAGAAAGATTAATTTTGGATCACAGTCGTTCTTGGAAAATATTCATCATGACTGAATAATTGCTTCACAGTTCAAAATAAAAGGGACAATCTTGGTTATTTAAGCATATTCTTATTATGTAACAATCACTTTATTTAGCAATAGAGTATTATTTTTAAAACCACGTTACTGAGAAATAGAGCATTTTGGGTTTAGTAGCAATATTTGAAAGCAGAAAAATGTTTTTTTCCCTACAGTACCAGCAACCCATTTATTGATTAGGTTGATAAATTTTTCTTTTTGCTTTTAAGGTTTTGCTTATTTATTTATTCCGTTTGCATAGGATTAAGGAGGTTACATATTTGTTACATGATTTCATTCAGAATTCATTGATGTGTCACTGCATTCAATAGAGCATGAAAATGCTTGGGTCATGGTCCTACAGACAGAAATCCTTCCTAGGCTTCACTGGCACCACCATGACTGAGACAAGTTTGATAACATGGTGGCTCCAGTCAAAGAAGCTTTGGTAGAAATTCTGTTGACTCATAAAAATACAGCTGCTATGCATGACGCTGATAATCAGAGTCCTGCTTATTAAAAAAAAAAAAAAAGATGAAAAATTCTAAGTGCTTTATCAAGGAATAAAAGACAGGAACTCTTCCTCCTGTGCTTTGCAATTTAACCCTTTAAACCTGAAAAAACCTGTGAAGAAACAACTCCAAAATGCTGCTGGATCTACGTGGGAGCGTTTTCCCCCCCCCCCCCCCCTCCCCTTTCCTGCTTTGCACTACTGAAAATTACTTCCCAAAATGCTGTAGTTAGTAGGCTTGTTCTGATACTCCTATCTTCTCTGTCAAATTTCAATCAAGAAACAAAGTCTGCATCCAGTTAAATGAGGAAAAAGTGGGTTGATTTTTGCAATGATGTTTCCATTGAGCTTGATTCACTGATGGGTCTCTGAGCAGTCTCCAAAGGCGGCACAGTGCTCTCTGTTCCAAGCTGAAGGACAATCAGGCTGGCAGGGAGGCAGCAGGAGCTCTTGGGAGGAAAGATGAGGCTGATCACTGCTGTTCCCCCTCCCTGCAGGCTTTCAGCCCTCATATTCAAGCCCAGATATTCACTGATTTTTGACACCCCAGGAGTTTGTGCTGCCAGCCAGTACAAAGGCTGGGCTCCCCCTGACTTGCTCAGTCTTGGTGTGCCCTGACTTCGTGCAGGTTGCCTCTGTCCTGAGAAGCAATGTGAGCTGATAGGAGTGGTTTGTACTGCAAGTGATGGTGACGACCCTGGGTCCACACTGAGTGCACTTCAGTGCTTATGAGGTCCTGGTCCTGGTCCTGTGCACCGAGTTCCTCTTAGAGTGTGGTAAGTGGAGACAACTGTGAGACAGCTCCTTTCAAAGATGCACTCGTGATGCAAATGAAAACATTACAGCTCAATGCACCGATACAGGCAGAAATATCAAGAGGGAAAATAATGATAAAAAATCCTGGTGAGTGGCTTCAGAATTTCACTGAGGATTGTCTTGAGAAAAAAAAAACAAACGCAGGAACATAACAGGGAGTGAATAAAAGGCCAGTGAAATTTCTGAGAGGTAAATGGTTAATAATAGCAAAATCCCAGAGAGAAGTTGTGAGGATTTAATTTTTAATTGCATTTTTTGTTATGAAATAGGTGTTTAGGAGAAATTCAAAATGGCAGAATAGAAAGAAGATTATTTGGAAAGTTAAATTTCCCCATATTCATGTGCTAAGCAAAAGCCCAACAAAAGGAGGAGAGATTAATTCCTTAGGCTTTTTTTCTAAAAGGAAACTGTATTTGGACAATGGATTGTATTAGTACCATTTTCTTATAAGCTAATGTAATGATTAATATTTTGCATTACTTGCAAAATACTTGCTTCTTTGTCCCTTAGGATTGTCAGTGAGATACACTGCCATAGTTGTCTGCTCCTTTTCCTTCCTTCTTAAGTAAAAATGAATTCCTCCCTCCCCTGATTTCCAAGTGTCTTTCCAAGAAAAAAACATAGCAACTCTTTGTCATCTGGTTGGGTGGAGACAGGGTGTGCAATGGAAGCTATCCAGAGATGTGTTTCCAGGGAAAAACATATGCCATGAAATTCTGAATGAACCAAACTACAGACTACAAGGACTACAGCAGAGGGGGAAAAGGAACAGGCATTTAAACAAATGTGCATTAAAGCACCTGAGCCTTTATGGTCTGTTTAGAAACTTCTTGCCAAATATAACATTTAATTTCCATGCCAGTGTCAGCCTCAGATATTATCTCTTCTACTTGATGCCAAGTAAGTTATTATTAATTGCTGTCTGAGTGCTCATCTTTATGCAGCATGTGGAGACTGACTAATGCAGCATTTGGGGACTTTCAATCAATTCACGTAAATGCAAGCCAAGGACTGCTGCAGGGAAGTTCCACAGCAAGCATGGGACTGGATTTAAGTTAATTTGCTGGAAAGACATTAGGCAATCATCCCTTCTTTTACTGTCCAAGATTGTGTTTGGGTTAGAATCTGCCCTAAAATGACAATTGTTGTTACTCTAACTGTTTCCATATTTTGGTAGGGAATGAATTAGAAAATGTAATTTCCAGTTTCACACATTTAAAGATAGTATTGATACTTCTCCACTCTTTAAATTGCTCCAATTACTGCCTATTAATCTCTGCTTTTCATAGTAAATTATAATTGCTCTTTGCAAACCCTTTCCTTCTTAACTGCTGATTTTTAAGGGTGAGTTATAATAGCAGATAGATTCCAGAAAATTCTTTACTCTGAGCTGTTTTCAGTTCTACTTTTGTTTTTATGATAGATTGATGCATAGTGAAATCTTCAAAGCCTGCTGTTCTTTTCTTAAAAAAACAATTCTTCAAACAATAAAATCTATTCCTTCCTAATCTGTGTATCTGATGTCACTCAAACTTGCTTTCTGAAGCTAAATAGAGCTTTTTCCAACCAAGGAGTAAGAAAACTAGGATATTATTTCTTGCCATGTCTGAATGTATTCCTTTCTATTCACCTGATGGCTCCACTTATTTGGAAATCTTTAAATACATCTTAATCTGAAAAGGTACACTGATTAGAGTGCTCCTTCCCTTGTTTGCAATCAGGCTGTGTTTTGTTCCCTGAACTTCAAAGAGCTGATTATAATGTACCCTGGCTTCTTCTGGGGCTGCATTTTGATCTTATTCATAATAGCATAAATGGGAAAAACTTGCTTGAAATCACTGTCTTCTGTCAACAAAAATAAGATCTGACTTGGATTTTATTAAGAGAGAACTATATTTGCTCTGTTACTCACACTCCAATTCTCCTTCGGTTTTCTGTCTGCCTCCAAATCCTCCTGCAGGGTTTCCATACAATGTAGAGACGCCTCAAGAACTCTAAACCTTACTTATATTTTTCCCACTATTAATTCCTGCTTCTGGTGCTCCTGCCTTCTGCTTGCTCTCTCTCAATACCTCTGCAGGGTTTTTTATCCTCCCTTCTTCCCACAAATCCCTTCATCAGAGCTCTCTGTCCTGAGCTACTCAGCTACTTCTGCTGTTTGATTCACTAGAATCTATTCCAGATGCCATCCATCTCTCTCCTGTTCACAGCTGAGTCCTCCTGCTGTGACTAATTAGGACATTTTCTGCTGTATGAAATAATGTCTTGCAATATTTGCTTCTTTTTGGGTCACAGCAATGGGCAAATAAACATAGATTCATAGTATGGTTTGGGTTGGAAGACACCTTAAAGATCATCTAGTTCCAACTCGGCAAAGCACCAGACCAGGTTGCCTGGCCTTGAACACTGCCAGGGATGGGACAACCCAGAAGCAGCATTCCTTCCTGTTAGCCATTCTTCCTGTTTGCTCCAGTTGCATTTTCGACACCTTGTGAGGAGAGTTTACATGAGGTTTTGTGAAGACAAGATGATCCTTGACATGGTTCACAGAAAACACTGAGTGACATAATACAGGTTCCAAAGCCTTTATCTTGATGTGATGTTGTGTTTGTGAATTCTATGCCCATAAGCACCGTACACCCACACTGTCACAGAACTCCTGTGTTTAAGCTAACTTGTTCTCCTGACCTGCTCCATGGGTGGTTCCAGCCTGCAGTGCAAACAGATCTCTATGTGTTTGATGTAGCCTTGGCTTTGGTCATTTACTGAGAAGAGGTTCTTTTAGCCCTTTGGAGAAAAATGCTTATTCTGTGAATCTTCACTGGTCACAAAAGTAACCAAATGATCAGTTCCTAGACAGAGCTGCATAGCACTTTTCTACCTCTCTTTTCCAGGATCACAGGTGTCAAAGCTGTCCTGATTAAGTGGTTGTAGCTACCATCACCTCATCACACAGCCTATCTGCTCTCCACCTTCTAACAAAGGCAACTTTCTTCTGATCAATCCCTGCGACTGCTGATGTGGAAAGGCTGCACCAAGAACTATGCATATTTTGTGTTGCCCCTTAATGACATTTTGCAAGTGACAAAGAGCAGAAAGCATTATGTCATTAACAAGCAAGAAGAAGAGAGAAGTGTGGAGCCATCAGAGAACTTTAGCACAGAACAGTGTGGGACAAGGGATGTGTATTTATTTCCTGGAGATATTTTTCTAAAGGAAATGCAGTATGAGAAAAAGTCCATTGAGGTGTCTATTGAGATAGAAAAAAATCAGAGAAGGTGGAGTAATACATTTACCTCTGTTTTTTTTTTTTTTTTTTTTTTTGGGTTTTTTTTGGGGGTTGTTTTTGGTTTTTTTTTTTTTTTTTCCAAAAAACAGTGAGCAGTAGATATTTTCTTAGCTCTATGAGACATTCAAATACATTCATATATGTTGCTAGGTTAATGGCAAACCCTGGTTTCGTGGATCCTTGAATGTAACTTGGCCTTATCCCATGCCTGGCACTGCAATGGAGACTTTCTATTATCAAACACAAGGAAAAAGTTTGCTTGGATAATAAGCAATAACATCAGGTCTGCTCTGCAGAATTTCTTAGAGCATTATCTTGCAAGATCATTTGTTTATTAACGGCATTCAAGTCAGGTGTCCAGAAGTCAACCTTGTGGGACAGCAAACATGTTTGGATCTGCATTCACCAGGAGCTGCTGGATAGGAGAGATAGATCTGGAAGGACCTGTAGGGGAAAGTGATAGCTCTGAGTTTTGAAGGTTTATAAGACATCTGAATATTACCATGTATCAATTGAATGTACAAAGCAAAGCAAAAAATGCCACCATTATTGATCAATGAGACTGTATTGACAAGATTTGTGTTCCCCCATTTTTATGGAAAAATGGGAGTAAAAATACTGGAAAAACTCTAGGGGAAGTTCTAGATTTGATGGAGGAAATGGGTATACTCCCAATAGCTTCATCTTGATGGTGAAATGGCATCTTTCCTAACATCAGTGATCCAAAAGACTGGCCCATGTGATCTCCCCAGAATCTGCCTTTAAATCAGATATCAGAGAGGGAAATATCTCCTCTCAAGAAATTAATCCCCAATTCCACTGATATTAAGAGATTTTCCATGGGATCATTTGCCTTACTGGAGGCCTCTCCCAGTTGATGGTGCTGACTGTGCTTTGTCTGGGAAGAATAAAATTAAACAGAGGAAAACACTGAAGTGAACAGATGTCTGAAGTCACTGGGGTAGGACCAGGGAGAATTCTCTGTTTGTTCTTACCTATGTCAGTAGATCAGCTTGATGCTGAAGATCCTTCCCTCAAAAAACCAAATCAAACCAAATCAGACCAAGACAAGCTCAACTAAACCTCCAAAACTCCCAAAAATGGCATTTGGAAATGATGGCCACCTGCCCTGCTTCTGAGTGTCTTCTATATAATTACAAACAATTCTTTTGAAGGTGCTATCTTCTGACAAAAATTGTGCAAAATATGTGTTCTCTATTGCTGATCATAGTCTGACCACAGACAACTGGGTCATAGAGATCCACATTTGGTCATATCCAGATGACAGACTCCTGAAGATCTTAGATTTTTGGGAAAATAATGACTAAATAACACTAAGAAAATTTGGGAGGTTTCATTTAGGAAAGGGGGAAGATTTTTCTGTAACTGTTTCTAACCATATCTATCATATAAATTAAATAATGTCCTTCCCCCACTCTCTTCTATTTTTTTTTCCCCATGAGTGGTAGACTTTTTTTCCTACATAGAGATACTAGCATTGAAAGTTGGGGCAAACAAATCTGGAGAAGTTTTTTTTTAAAATATCATGTGGGGTTTTGTAGCCGAGTAATAAATACTGACATGGATACTGAGTTAATTACATGTATATCAGTCCACAACTATCTTTTTTTTTATTTTTTGTGATTATTTAATTTGGAAAAGATGAGCATCTTGTCTTGTGTCTCCTCACTTTACTGGAGTTTTCACTGGTGAATATGGAGCCTGGGCATGGATCATAACTCTCCTGTTGCCTGGCAGGGTGGAGGGGAAGCTGCCCACAGAGCAGGCTTAGGCTGCCTCAGTCATGGTAGCAGAATTCAGAGATGGATGGAGTGGTGAGAATGAAATTTGTGCAGTTAACTTAGTCACTAGGATAAAAATTAAGACTCTTGATGCAATTTGGGGGTGGTGGGCTGAAAGAGGTGTCAGAGGATTTTGTGAATACTCTGTGTTTTAAGGCACCTATTGGTTTTAGGGATTTTGAACCTGCTTATCACCTTCCTTCTGTTCTAGAACAAGGTCATGACTTCCTGGTCTGTCCCACAGCCCCGGAGGAAGGATTTCCATTAACATCTTGGACAACAAGGACAGCCCATCCCCATCTGCTCAGGCATATGCAAAACAGACATTCTGAGGGCTGAACCAAAATTTTCATGGAAGGTTTGTGTCCCAGTACTTTTCTGTGAATATAACTTGAAGGGTCTGTAACAACTGGAAAGCAGATCAGTTAGCTGCAAATGTGCCATGTGAGTGACTTGTTTAATGGGTCAGATTACGTGTGCACATTTCCAAGTGTGGGATCTCAGCTCACCTGACACCTGACAGATGAAGGTTTGAACAGGAGACCTGGTGGAGCCTTCAGCTGCTACCTGGCTGGGGATCTGTGCTGTGGCACACAAGCAGCCAAAGCAGCAGGACAGATGGCTCTGCATTTCCCTGCTCAACTTGTCCCCCAGGCACTCCTGCCTGCTGGATGTTGCTGTCCTTACACTGCTGTAAGTCTGGCTACTCCCTTTGCTCATCCCTTAGCAGACACTTTCTTCATGAATAGGTTGATACCCTTTCTGGTTTCTTGGTCAAATTGCAACCAAAGAATTGCCTTTGTGCTTTCATGCATCCCATCTCAAAATTTGCCACACAGTCTTTTTCCTTCTGGCAGGTCTCTCCTGAGTTGGCTGATTTTCAGTAGTGGATGAACAAAGTACTTTTGTAACAGGTGATCAGCTGCCGTCAGCCAAAGCAGCGCTGCTCATTGTAATGGAGTTTTTCTTGGACCCACTGATGATCTCACCCAGGTTCCCTAAAAGCACCTGGGATTCAGGTGATGGCAACACAGCATTAGCTCAGTGCTGGCTGGTGCATGGGAAGATCCCAACCACAGCCATCAGGATAATTTTTACAAGTAGAAAGCCTCTCAGCAAGGCTTTCCCTAAGAGACAACTTGGCCAGGACAGTCTCTGGCTGCAGCCCTGGCATCAGTGCTGGCCCAGTGCAGTGGGCTGTGGAGTACAGCAGAGCTGCCTGGGCAGGTTTGCTTAGATTGAAAGGTGATTATCTGCTGCTCTGAACTGTTTCTGACTGTACAGCCCAATTGTTATTTGTGTTGTAATAATACCTTCAGGTTCCCAAAGACATTAAGGACCTCACTCTGTTATATTCTCTTCATAGGAGACCATCCTTGGCCCATGAACTGCCAGAATAAGGACAAATATGTCATTCTGTGAACTGGGAAGTTAAGGAAGCTCAGATCCATACAGATTTGAAGCCTATGTGTCTATCCTTTTCCAGGATGTTCCCTCCCTTTCCCAAATCCTCACTGTCCCTCCTACTATTGCTAAGGAAACCCCATTTTCTCTCTAGTGACATTTTTCCCCTTCCTTAGCCCCAGCCCCAGGCCAGGGGCAGAGCCCACCCTTGCTGAGGTGGGGATGGAGGCAGTACATACCCTGGCTGTTTCAGAGCTGCATGTGTTGTTTGGGCAAGAAGCATGCACTCACTGAATGCCTGGAAAAAGCCTGCACTGGGGAGGGAGCTTCAGAGCTGCCTCTGATGGGGCCACTGAGTTGGCTTTAATTCCTTCAGCTCACAGAAACCTGATGCAAGCAGCTCTTCAGCCAGGGAGAGTGTGTGATGACATTAAAAATGAACAGGTTCAATATAGCTTTATGCCTGTGAAAACCATGAAAGATCACCCAGGTTTTATGGCAAACAATTCCTCTATGCTTCTGACCTTCTGATTTTCAAGTACTCCAGGACTGTTATATGAAGTCTTCAGTGTTCTTTTAAGAAACTCTTCATTGGGAAAAGGAGAAGTTGTGGAAAACACAATATCAAAGTAAGTGTAATTAGTATGTGTAATAATATCCCTTCCAAGTACATTTATCATCATGTATCCAATTACCTTCTCTGCTACAGCTTCAAATGCATTGTAGTATCTTGAAAATGTAAATTAAATAATCCACTGATGAATCTGTTGTGCAGATTTAGCATATTGATGAAGAGGATTTCGGGTGCATCACAGAAGGATTTTTTTTTGACAGAATGCATCTGGTTATTACCCATTCTTGGTGGGGAAAGGCTGTATGGTGGGATCTCTTTGGTCATCCTGAGCACAAGCTCCATCTCAATGGCTTTGCCTGCATTCAGCTGGGTTGGAGTCTAAGGGTCAAACATCATGCCCAGCCCCAACAGGGACACCTGAGATTTACATGTGTGTTTTAGAATCAGCCCTCTGTGACCTCTGAATGTCTGAGGCAGTGTAGTCTAATGCAAAAAGGTGAGTTTAAGAGACATTTGATCTTTGGCTGCTGTTGGATCTGCTCTGACTTCCATATCTTTGAGTTTGGATATTTTTCTGCCTATCCATAGTAAGTGTCTAGTAAGAAGTAAATTTCCTAATCTTCCCACATAGTCAGTGGAACAAGAAAATACTTGACTCCTTCTGAAATTGCTTTTATCTCCATTGTCTCAGTTGTGAGCCTATGAGAATTGCAACCCTAGTTTAGGTACTTCAAGATTACCTTGGGTGCATTTAGACTTGATTTCCATTCTCTCTTTGGTTGCAACATTTCACCTCTCAGGAATGAAAGATTTCTGTTACGGTGCTAATGCTGTAGCACATCCTTTAGGAGAAGCTGAAAGGCAGAAAACAACAATGATCACAAACGAAAAAGGAAAGCACTGCTGCTAACAGCAGAAAAACTTCTGCCCATCCTCCCATCCTGAGCTGTCAGCCTGCCACTGGACCTCCCTACCCACTCACTTCTGCCTCCCCTGCTGAGCTGGGCAGCAGTTTTCCTTCTTTTCTTTATTTCTTCGGTAGGGTTTATAGAAACCAATGAAAGTAAGAAAAGGAAGAGAACGAAGGAAATGGTGAAACAACAGAGGTGACAGTTAGGGGGTGGAAGGGAAAGGGTGAATGTGAATGCTAGAATGACAAAAAGAGAGAGATTGCCTTTTCAAAACAGGAAAGAGCTGATAAGTAAATAAAAGAGCCCTGAGCAAAGTCATGAGTACAAGAAAGAGTAGAGTAGACATGGAGAACACAGATCAAATGGAGAAGAAAATAAATGCAAATGAAGAATGAATAAGAAGAGTAAGACAAGAAAACTGAATTTGGATAAGCTAATTTTATTTACACTTCCAAATAAAGGTTTCTTCCTGAAGTCATCCTACATCACAGTTAAAAAAATAAATAAATAAACCAAACAAGTGATGTCAGGCAGATAAGGATGACAACTCATAATGCCTGCCTTCTTCAGTCTTCACAATAAACATATGCAAATGGCTCCTGCTGCAGAAATCCACTTCTGCCACAAGTCCTGCAGTGGAGAGGCTGCAACATGGATAAGCAAGTATTTGGAAGCCAGGCATGTATCCCACTTCTTCTTACACCACCTGCCTCCTTTTTCAGGTACATCTATAAGAATGACTGAGAGGAAGATGGGGGCAGATGTACACAAGAAATGAGTACTTTGATAGAAGGCAGAGGCTTGTGGTTGGGTGGGTTTATCTCAGCTCTCTGGGCTTTCAGAGTCCTCCCTCTTTCCCAGGCTCCAACCTGCTCCTGCTGCTGCTTTTCCCTTGAAGGAGTGTTAGGTTACTACTGCAGATGTTTAAAATCAGTGATGTGAAATATCCTGCTTTTGTCACCATTGCTTGCTCAATGCTTTTCCTAAGACTCCTTGAATTAGCTGGAACAGGGCCAGCTGGGACTTATTGACAATTACTTTGAGGGAAGGAATGAATTCTTCCCCATCTTCCATCACTACAAATCAAGCTGGCCAGAGGGAGGAGAGGCTATTTTTATATCAGATAACAGTGTTTGAATGAAGATAAGCAGAAACAATCAAAACTAAACTATAGTTTTTCTATTTCTTGAACGTATCCTTGTCTACCAGCTTTTGCTAACTATAGGACTTCTGCTCCACAAAATTACCTTCTTATGGGTCTGCTCCAGACTCAGTATAAGCATCTGCAGGTCATGCAGAAACAGGAAATAATGGCAGGGAAGAGGGAAGCAAAGGGCACCCTCTTTCATCTGGAAAAATGAAGAGAATGGGCAAAATTTTGCAACCCTCAGTAAGACAGTGTAGGAAAGATAAAGATTAAATATCAACAATAAAAAAAGCAAGTCAAGCATAGAAGGAAAAAATTAATAACTAAATTACTCTGATCTTGCCAAGGGCCTTTCATTTATGGTGTTTAGCTTTAGAAAAGCTGCAGGGAGTCTATAACAGGAGGATAAGGCAATCCAGAGAGCCTACAGCAGCTTCCCTGATATCAGTAGATCTGCTCTGAGGCATGTTCCAGGTTTTCCTGTGGTGGTGGGCTGGTGGTCATGGCAATCCAGCAGGATGTTTGTTTGGCCTGGTGGTGGTGTGTTGAAAACCCTGTCTGGCAGGGGAACTCTGCTGTTCCCCTGTCAGCAGGCTGCTGCTCTTCTCCGGGGTAAGGAACAAGCACTTCAGTGTGTGTTCCACCTCAAGTGTATGAAACACTGCATCTCCCAGGAAGTAAAAGGCAGGCTGCAAGGAGGCTTCAGTTTAGCCAATTGAATTTTACTAGTCCAGTTTAAAAGACTGTTCCTGCATCTTCTAAATTAGCTGATATGGGGGTCAGTGAGACGTGTAAGGAGAACTGCTTTGGTTGGGTGACTTACCAAAAGACAGTAAATGCAGATTAGTTGTGTGTATGATTTGAATGGGAACATATTGACAACTTCCTCATACATGGCTTCAGTCCTGTTTCTTCCAGCAAGGACACATGATAGTCAAGTTGCTGCCAGGACTATCCCCATAGAGTTGGAGTCCAAGGGTCCTGGATTTGGGCAGATGTGCTCAGCTCATACAGGCCATTTGGAAAGGATGATCTATAGGTCATTGTGAAATGAAGTGCAAAATCCAGCAAGTGCCAGCATGAAGGCTGATGGGAGTCCACTATTCTGGAATTCCCAAACACTCATTTTGTGGGCCAGTGTCCTCTGAAAATATCCTCACAGATCCTTGTTGATGCCATATTGATACATCTTGAATTCCAGCTCAGTTTATCAGATGGTGTCACATGCTGTGCTGTCCAGGGAGACAGCCATGGTCTTAATTTGTTCCCTCTTTCTCCTACCCCCTCCATCCTCCCATTAAAAAGTATTCTTTGCCTGGCTCCACTGTAGTCAACCTTTTAGTTTTTCATGACACCTTATTTTATTGTGCCTTTCAAGTAAGAAATCATGAGGACAAGCAGTTAATTTTGCTTTTATTTTAATGTGCTGTGAGACGTTCTTGTCTTCATCCATTCCTTTGTACTGTACAATGGAAATTTTATACTTATGTCATTTTTTCTCCCTTCTGGTTCTTCTAGTGTTTATTTTTGTCCTTTCTAGAGAGTACGAGCATTGAGCCCTTCTGTTGATGTATGCCAGGTTTTGGGCTGGTTTTTTGTGAGGGTCCCTTCTTCCACATCATTTTAGCATGCACATTATTTAGCTGAATTTTCTCAAAGTTGCAATTTGGGCTGTGTTGATTCACATTCATTTCTGAGTTGTGTATGTACAGAGAAGGAGCTGTGCATTTTTTTTCAAGACATATTTATGGTTGTTTTTCTGACCACAGATAGCTGACGAGGAGATTTCCTTGGAGATTGCTTGAGTTAACTTTGGATGTGGTCAGTGGTGATGCAGACAACACACTGATCTCTAACACACTTGCTACAGTTCCCACAAGTGCAATTACTGAGTAATCTCAGTGTTAGTTGCTGTAAACAGGGCAAGCTCAGTGGGGATGAGCCTAAAGCGAGTCCAAGTGCTACCCAGCACACTAAAACACACCCAGGCTCATGTCACACATGCTGTAATTACCAGCCAGGAGGAATCAGAACTGTTGACAGTGAACTGAGCCAGCTAAATACCAGTAAGAGTGGACATTGGTATGGCTGTGTTGGCCTCAGAGCTGATATTCTAAGCTAAGCTGCAAGGCAACTTCTGAAAATACTGAGTTTTTGGAAATAGTTCTGTAACATGAAACTGGAAAAGGAGGCAATTCAGAACTCCCGAAGAGAGATAAAAATTGGCAGCTAATATCTGGTTTCAATCTCCTAAATTACAACTTCCAGAATTGCTGTAGCTGAACCAGTTAAGCAAGGTCTGAGTTTGCTGGTAGGTAGAAATAACCTGGGTCTGCCTGCTGTGATGGCAGTCACAGCTTTCTCCTCTCGGTTGTGCCAGCAAGCCTCCACCTGTGCTAGGAATTTAGCTACTCCCAATGTCTCTAAAATATGTACAAACTCAGCTTCTCATGATGTGCTGGCTGACTGCAGGTGATTAAAACAGAGCAGGAATTTCTGCTGCCCTGGGTTCAGTGAATACAGATCATGCTGCTGCAAAGCAAGTTATCAAAAATCAGGAATGTGCTTTACTAATGTAGAGATAAAAAGCCTCAAACTGTATTTCTCTGGGGCAGGAGTGACTAGTGTAAATTAATTGTGTGATGTCACCAAAGCTTAGAGGCTTGGAAAATAAGGGAAAGGAGGGGAAATATTTGGTTGCCACCAGAGTAATGACTACAGTACTGCTATTGTCAAACCTGCATTATGTAGGGTGTAGATGTTTCAATCGAAGGCGAGTTTCATGCTCTCAGCACAGGGGTGGGATATGCTCTTTGCCTGACAGATATTGAGAGGGATAATTCCCTAGCAGCTTCCAAGTAAACAGAGGTGAAATTGAAGTTTGCACTGTGAAATCAAACTGTATTAAGCAATAAAATTTGCTCTGGCTTACATGGAGTGCCTGTTCTGGCTCCCAGGTGGGTGAGTACCTCAGCAGCAGCGAGGTGCCACTACTGCACATTGTTTGTTTCTGTCACTAGTCTTCCTGTTTCCCAAGCACTAAAGCTACCAGTAAGTTAACCAAGAGTGACAAAAATCACTTTGGCACATCTCCAAATTCCTCCCACCAGCTGTAACTCATTGTGACTTAATTTTGGGCCAATATTTCCTTCTGGTTGAAAAATTGCCCTACCATTCCCGGTAGCTCTTTGACCTATGACTCAAAAAGCAGCAGCCTTGGCACTGCTTGCTTCTGTGAGCCCTGGCACTTGATGAAGAGCTCTCCAAACAAAACTCTGTGCCTAAGTAGATGAAAGATACATGTCTAATTAAAACCTCTCCTGCTGCCCACCGTTTTTTTTTTTTTTTTTTGTTTGTTTTTTTTTTTGGTGAAGTTTATTTAAAATGTAGGATTATTGATTTCTCTTCACGTTAATTAAATTAAAATGCAGTGGGTATTTTCCTCTTTTTTTTTCCCCCCAAAAGTATTATCCTAACTTCATCCTTCACGTTAATTAAATTAAAATGCAGTGGGTATTTTCCTCTTTTTTTTCCCCACCCAAAGGTATTATCCTAACTTCATTTAGATTCTTGTCTGTTCAGTCCTGCTTCATATATTGGCTAGAATTTTTCATCCCCTCTGCACCATAGATTACTGTACTCCTCAATGCCTCTTGCATTTCACCCTGAGAGGTTGCAACAAGTGTTGAAAAACATAAGTAAAGAAATATTTTTGCTTCAGTAAACTTGACTGCTGTTCAAACATCAACCAACCATGCTGTTTGTTTTAAGATACAATTGTTAGTATGGCCCCATTAACTGCAAATTTGCTTGTTATATTCTCAGAAACCTGAAAAATCAATAGGTAAGGACCATGAACTCTGGAAAAATGTACCCTGTTCATGTGGCATAAGATGGGAAAGCTGAAAGTGGAATAACCCAGGTGATGTCAAAAATTTAGAAGTTCCCTCTCAAAAAAAAACTTTTCTGAAAATCTTCCTTGTGAAATGTTAAAACTAATTTTTCTTCTTCTGGAAAATTTGAAAGAAGAAAAAATAGCTTTTTAAATTAAACATAATCTAATCAATATACATATATATAGAGAGAAGGGGGAAAATAGAAGAAAACAATAAAGGAATGTGATGAAAACACCAGAAAAATGCAATGTCTTAAAAGGTGTAAGCGTGCGGTCAGAGTTATCATGCTTGTGAAAATTTGGCTGTAAATGGCTAAAAGTAGGGAGAAGCAAGATTTTTTTTTTTTTGGTTTGTGTTTTTTTACTGAAAGCAGTCATAGTGAGAGTTACTGAACTCACTGAAACACATTGCATGAAAAGTGTTTCAGTTACAATTTAGTTTTCTGAAAATTCTGTTGATCTGACCTGTATAATAGGTAAGTGCTGAAAAACCAGAAATTCTCCTGGTTTGGTTTTCCCTCTCCCCCCCAATGTTATCAAGACTCCCAGATTTTCAAAAGGAAGAGTGGTGGTTGTGCCAATGTGGTAACACACACTACCCAGATGGCTCTTTCTAAAAGCATTTATGCTGCATATATTACTAGCCATAGCACATATTCTCATTCTGCTCTAGAGACTTTCATTTACTGCAGCTTCTTATAACCACCATGTGCTACTTGGGATTCTGTTAAGTGATGTGACTTAGATGTATCACACCTCAGTGGTTCTTCTGTTCTTTTCTAAGGCAAGATTCTTAGAGAGTAGGAGTTTTGCATGTATGTGTTGCATACGTAGCATGAGGCTGTTGGAAAGCCTTTCACAGGCAGTGCAGGCTGTGGACTTGGTGGTTTGATAAAGGCTGCATTTTGTCCTAAACTAGCCCCAGAAATTTCCCTTTCTTCAACAGATGAGGCTGTCCCCAGTGAAAACGCCCTGGCTGGAGCTCTCTGGGTTGGAGGAAGAAGGTGAGCAGTGGTCTGCAGCCCAGAGCCTTACAGGAGCGTGCTCAGGTGTCCTGAGGTACCTTCAGCATGAGCATTAGGGTTTGGTGTGGGGGCAGTTACTGAGTTTTGCTTGTTTGTTTGTTTTGTTTCCCACCCAGTGAATATTGCAGAATGAAATTCTGTCTCAGCTGGGGCTACAACAAAAATGAGCTGTGCTGTAGGCATTGATGAAAGCCATCCTTAGCCGTACTACTACACACCAGCTGAATAAATCTATCCAGTTTGTCTGCTGAGGTACGGAGCAGCATCAGAGATTTGTTGTGATCCTTCAGCAACATTCCTCTTTATTTGGGTTGTCTCAACTCTTTATGATCTTGCAGCTTTCCTATGCTGTTACATATACCAGTATAAACTGTTACACCATGGAATGTCTGGGATGGTGGTGTCATGAATATATTGACAACATTTTCATGAAAATACACAAGGAAAGGTGTTTTTGGAGAACTTGCCTTGCACCAGCCAAAAATATTCTGGAGCACTGTGCTGGGAAGAGAAAGCAAGGTATTAGTAGCATAGTTAGAGCAAGCCTAGTCTAATCTGAATTTTTCTTGGATAGAGAAGGAAAGTCCTGTAGATGGTAACAAATTCTTTGGCTTGGCACAAAACATGGACATAATATGGGCCCATGCTAGAACCATAATTGTTCTAGGTAAAGGTATTTCTTACCACTGAGGCTTTATTTAACATTGCAAATTTAGCATTGATTCCCAGCTGCAGAATTTGTGCTTCCTTTCTATGCGGACACAAAGTCCATCAGACAAAACAAATGTAAAATGAGGTAAACTTCAAATTGGAAATATGATCTGTATTTCTTAGAATCTACTCCCTCACTAATCTGAAGAGACAATGTTTTTCCTTTGGTCAAATATTTAAACTAATTATGCCACATTTGACCTCAGTAAAGCACTTGTATTTATTGTATCGATTTTGTCTGCCTTATTGTGAAGCTACCACGTTGAATAACATCATATAAAAATTTGTAATTTTCTTTCTTGAAGGCTTCTGCCCTGAACACTATCTCTGGCTCACAGATGATCAACACATATTATTAGTATGGGATTAGCTGGAAATTGTTCAGCAGATAATATATCATCATCTTAGATCACTTCAGTGGTTAAAGCTACCTTTCAGCTCTGCAGCAGTTAAAGGATTTTCACAGTTCACTCCTAGGCATGCCCAGTCCCTTTTCTTATCTTTATACAGCCATGGTTATAAATTGCACAAGCCAGATCAATAAAAAAGGATTTTGAAGAAGAGTGAAAATAAATGTCATGCTTCATAATTTCTTTTAAGACATCACTATCTTTATTATTGTCACACCTACACTTTGCTAAAAATATGCACAGGTTAGAAGCCAGAGTTAAATTCATTTTCAAATATGTCCTTTTCAGGTGTTCCCAAAGAAATATTTGGAACTGATATTATACACCACCACTCTTCCAAGTTATAGACCCTTCAAAAACTCAGAAGCAAATCTTCTCCAGGCTTCCAGCCCAAAGGATTTGTGGCATTGTCACTCACTGTGAAATCCCCTGTGAGCCTTTTGGGCCCTAAGGCACTCTCACAGGAGAAAACAGTTGCCTGATGCTGAATTTGGGGGGTAAAGTTCCTCGTGGTTCTTTTGGATTTTCATGTGTATAAACACCTGCTGGAAAGGAAGAGAGAGTGGAGTAAGGAAGAGAAAGCCAGATGCTGACAGTTAAATCAAGTTAAATCACATGGAATTTCCATCTGAAAACCCTTTTTTCTCTTGTGAGGGTGGTCAAACTCTGGCACAGGTTACCCAGAGAGGCTGTGGAGATGCCCTGCTGGTGGAGATGCCAAAACCTGGATATAGTCCTGAGCATCCTGCTCTGAAAAGATGAGGTCAGATGAGGTGTCCTCCAGGAGAAACCCAGGTACAAGGAGCTGAGGACCATTCCAACCTCATCCATTTAGTGAGTCTGAAATTTCCCACTGGCTCCAGGAGCTGAATGTGTCTTGCAGATGCCTTAACACATTGAAAGGGATGGTGCAATTCAGGATCCCTTAAGAGAAATCTACCTGTGTGTCTCCTTTCACATGTGTGTGGAAAGCTATTTCCTTTGGAATACGCAGCATGCAGACTGAACACTTGCAGAGATCATGTCTGAATGTACAAATATAAAAGCAGGGAGGGAAGAGGGAAATCTTGCTGGGCTGAAAGCTTTATTGTGAGTTATTGTCTCCTGCAGTGATCAGTGAAAGCAGAGGGAAGCCTCTTCCTGTTAGGAATTATCAGGTCAACCCCTTCATCTGTGAAGACTAAGCTGTTGAGAGAACCTGCAGAGGTTATATTAGAGTTACGGATTGACATCCCAGGGACGTCTAATTTATAACATCAGGGTTACATTCCTCTGAATTTTCTTTGTGATCCAACAGCTGAGATGTAGTACAAATGCAAAAATAAAGTATGAAATATCCCAGCTCATTTAAATGCTCTTTTGGTAGTTTTTCTCTCTTTTAAGGAAGGTAGGTTGCTGTATGTATGTGGATACTTTTTGTTTTGGAGTGCCTTTCCTATACTCTTGTTACAGGTTTTATTGTGGTTTTACAGATGATGAGATAAAATAAAATTTAATGAGTCTGAAAGGAAAATGAAAGCTAGAGAAACAGCACTTACTGGTGCCTCCTTGGTGGGTTCATGCCCGCTGCTCTGGTCTGGGGCACTGCTGTGTCCAGCAGCCTCACCAGGCTGTTCTAGCCCAGATGCTGCTTGTACAACACCAGGGTTAGGAGAGATGTGGAAGACAGACCCTGTGATGTGGGGGATGATTTGGAAATGTTTAGGAAGCTCTGCCTTCTTTAGTTTTAGCACTCATCTTTCTTTGTTCCAGATAATCAATAGTGTCTGTTGCATTTTCTTTAGCAGGGGAAGTATTCTTCCCTGGAGTGCCGTGCAAGGAGAGGTATTCACATCTCTGGTGGGGCTTGACTGCTAGGATTTATTGGCTGAGGCAGCAGGAGCACTCATCCTCACACCCCATTGCAATGGTAATTTCTGCATTTCCACACATGCTGCCCTCATTTGAGGTCATCTTGATACATCTGACAGGACATCAAAACAAGCCTTCAAATGACATAATCAGACAACTGGTGCAAATAATTATTTTAAGAAAATTTTATGCACAAGGACTACTAATTAGGAGAAATTGAGACAGAGATGGGGAAGGAGGCATCAGAGATTGAGAGACTGGGAGTGAAAGATGGATCCAAAGCAAACATATGCCACCCATGCTGCCAAATCGTTTGTGTTAAGGGGGGTTTGGGATTTAGCATGTGTGAAAGACAGTACTGCTGTCCACCTTGATAAACAATTCTGTTGTCTCCAGTAGACAAAATTGGAGGGAATTCAGCACTCAGCAAGCCCACAAAATTGTCTGAAAATTAAGCCTGGGTGGAAAAGCCGAGAAATCTAGGATTGATCACAACAGCCTGAGCTTAAATAAGATTGTCTGAGAGGAAATGTGATGGCTACAGGTACACAACATGAAACAGTGAAGAGGTCAGGGATGGAGTATCACCGTTAATGAGTGAGGACAGAACAGGAATAATGGGCTCAGTGTGTGGCTGGACTCAAAAGGTGACTACAAAAATGGCACAGTACCCAGGCGGCCTCTTTGTTGTTTGTGGTGTTTGAATGACTTTCCCAGGCAAAAACCTGCAGTTTAACAGCGAGCTGATGCAGCCTTGCTTTATACTCTGGGAGGATGCATTTGCAGCAGAGGCTCCCTTGGCAGGGGAACTTCTGAGCTTTTGCTGGAAGACTGGAGCTGCAAGAAGGCACAGTGTAGTGAGGGAGTAGGAACCTGGCATGGGGCAGGAAAGAGGGGGTGTCCTGTACCCCAGTATCACAGGGCATAGACAGAAGTGAACTGCAGAGGCCATGGAAAGAAGAAAAGTGAGGGAAATTGGCAGTGCTACCAGAGGGAGGGAAGAGAGGAGGTACCCCCTAGGAGGGACAGCCAAGGGAAGTGAATGGAGGAGCTGGACAGCCCAAGAACAGGATGATTCCTCCATGTGTGTACACATTGCACTGATCAGGAGGCTGAACTTGCTTTACTGAGTAAGTGAAAACTCCAGAGCTGCTGCTGCATCCAGCAGAGGCAGGCAGCACTAGACACAGAATTTAGTGCTGCTGTCTCCTCACTCCCCAGGGTCCCATGCTCCCACAGAGAGAATGGAGAGTTCAGAGATTGGTAGTTAGGATGCTCCTTGGGAGGTGGGCAAGCTCCCATTTTAGAAGCTTGGAACTACACTTTCTGGAAGTTTGTTTCCAACTTCAGTATCACTGAGCTGGGATTCTCCCTATAGCAAACAATAGTGTCTCATTATTAAATACATTAATTGCTTTATACGGAAGTGGATACTCCTTAGCTTGGCCACCCTGTCTTCAGGACTGGTAGTAACTTACTTTTGTGACACATTTACAATATAAAACATTTTCCTTCTCTTTATGCCTTGTTTTGTGATGTATTTATTTAGAAAGAGCAATAATATTTATTCTCAGCCCAGGGTGAGCAAAATGAACCATCCTTTTTCACTCTTCATGACAAATGGTAATCTCCTTTTCCTACCAGTTAACCTCTCTTTACAACTACCTTGCTTTTAGCCCCTCTCTCTTGTATGCAGTGGGCAAAACAAAGTTGCAGATTAAAGCTAATTTTCTGTTGATACGGATTCCTCATCCTTGCTGGAAATGTATGATGGTTTCCTAAGCATTCATTACATAATTTGTTGAGGCTGGTGAGTGCTAGTGGAATAGGTTTCATTAGTCTGACTTTCAATAGCCTAAAATACTTGAAGACAACTTTTGAAACAAAGGAGAATGGACAGAATAAGGTATAAAGTGAGGGTTCTGCTACCTGTACCTGGGGAACAGGGTAAGGTGCCCCTGCACTGTGCATGCATGAAGTGGTGTTGCAGGGAGGAATGACAGGCAAGCAGAACTGCTGCTGCTTTAGCAACTGCACTGTCTGTGAGGAACTGGCTTACAGGGAGGGAGGATGCTGTGAGGATGAAAGCTTTGGCAGCAGGAATTTGCTAGAGGAGTTTCCCTGGGGCCTGTCCCTGTGGGAAAACTCCCAGCAATGTTTGCAATAATGATCTTCACACAAAGTGCAGTGTGCTAATGAACTGGGTTTTGACATCGCCTATAAATAAGAGTGGAAGACTATCGGTTTCTGTGGGTCTGGATTGAAGGCACTTGAGACAGTAGTTTCATATTTGGACTCAGGTGTTTATTATTTCTTATCAATAAAAGAGTCTCACTACTGTGAGTTCAGCAGCTTTTCATTAGAAGGCACAAAATGGCTAACCGTCTCTTGTTACACATCTTTTAAGACTAAACTGTCCAATTAAGAACTGACACCTAGATTATTTTCCCTTTTAGCCCAATAACTGATTCCAAAGAGCCTGCAATGCGGACTTTTCTGCTCAGTTGCAGAGTGCCACCCAAACCCAAGAAGAAGGAGGAAGAAGAAGCATGAAGAAGAAACCCAGGACAGCACCCTGTGCCCTCCATCTTGCTTCCATCCACAACATACTAAAAATCCCAAAACCAAAATTTCTCACCAAGTGATACACTTACACTACTCCATATGATCTATTTCACACTTTTGTGGATTCTAGTCTATCTTGAAGTCTAGGAAACTTTCTCTGTGAATGAGGGTCAGAGTCAGTGCTCTCCTGGCAGTCAGGGCACCCCAGAGCAGACAGAGAAATATTCCCGGTGCCCTGGGATTCCACAGAAGGCCATTTTAGGATAGATCTTCAGAATAAATAGGGTGAATGGATGAAAGAGGACCTAAACAAAGGTTGTGATCGTGGCATGTGAGCTGTGGAAATATTAATGGGAAATAGCAGAGCACAGAGCTATTGGGGGTGGTGAGTCTAATTCCACAAACAGAGAATTTAAGGCAACTGGAAACTTTACAGAGGAGTCTTAGACAGAGTCAGTGGCAGCTACCAAGTTGTGTGTGCTGCCCAGTATGTTGTACAATAGTTTTTCCATGCTCCCATTAGTAGCTCTTCTGCTGTGAGGAAACTGAACATTGTCCTTGCTATGTGATCTGTGTCTGGCTGGGCTCCACAGGTTCCCGTGGGGCTCTGAGCAGACTGGAAAACCCATTTCCACATGGACCCCCTGGCCTGGACCAAGACATCTGTCACTCTGATATCACCAGCAAGTGGCTGCATGGTAACTACAGCAGCCAAGAAGCAACTGCTTATCCTTAAGGAGATGGAAGACTCCAGGATGTAAAGCAATGCTTTTGCCAGGCTTGCCCATTGATGCATTTCAGCATTACTTTGACAAATGCATTACTTAGGTCTCCAGTTGTAAAAATTCACTTTTCCAATATTTCAAATAATTTAAAAATAATTGTTCCCTTTTGGGAGGGTATTCTTTCTTGTTACGATTTCCCAGTAAGGTGGTACCTGGTCCATGTTTTAAATAATTCACAGGAGTGCAGGATCAATCAAAATACCTTCTGCAAAGTATGACGATGCTGTGCAACTTGATGCAATTTGATTCCCTCTCTAATGTCATCCTGAGCAAACCTTTAATAAAGGACAGAAGAGCTTGAAAAAAATCCAAAAAACACATTCCCATTTTGAACTTACCTCAGATTCTCCTGCACTGCACATCCACAAAAAATTCAGGGTGTAGTTTTAGATGGGATATGTCACCAGGGGGGAAATGTTTTCTGGAATGTGCATGTGGTTTGTTTACCTGCATCAAGAGGTAGGACATTACTAAAAAGGTCCATTTGTGGCTGTGCAAACAGCAAAATCTTGCTGTCAGTAGATGTTTGTGTTTCCACTGCAAAGGTTTAGTGGTTCTGTATTGGGCAGGTCCTTGAGTAATGGCAGCAACCTCTTCTTCTGCTGAGGGTGCTAATGCAGCTGCAATAAACGCTCCTCCCAGATGAGCAGCCCATGGACATGGAGATGGTTGAGGTGCCTCCATCACAGCTAAGGGGACTGGAGCAGGATGGTGGCACAGCCTTCAGATGGAGCTCCCCACGAATCTGGGATGAAGGCTGGAGGAGAAAGGGAGGTAAAAGTCCAAGACACACTAGGGAAGAGGTTCTGGCAAATGTCCACCAAGGCTGCTGTTAGAAGGATGAGGAATGTGATCAGACTGAAGTAAAGATCTGAGATGACTGATATACCCCTGGGAGAGGAAATACTAATTTCTGAATGACTCAGTCTGTAATATTGTTGCTGATGGCTGTTTTGTTTCCTTAAACAACAGTTTGCATGTATGCAGTATATTTAAAATCAGCTTTATGTAGAAAGCCACCAAAAAGCAAAGAGATACACCTAAAATATTTTTACAGGGTGGGTCATCTGCCTGTAAGGATGACCATGACAACATGACCATTTGATAGCTGAAGGTGTTATTGATTCATGTCCCTGTACCACATCCTGGATGTTGGCTGTACAGGGGACTGTCTCCAGGATCTCCTGGCCCAGAATGATGAAGGTGCTGAACTGAGAGAATAGTCACAATCTAGGTTTGAATCCCAGTGTTATTTATATATTCCAAGTCATTGAAATTATAGCTCCACCTAAATGGTGACCATGACACTGGTAGTGGTTGCAGCATCTGAAGGTACACCCCCAAAAGGAGAGGAGATTTACACTTTTCTCTGAGTTGCAAAATCTCATACAGACCTGTAAAAACAGGAATAATATAATTTATGCAAATTTTACCTACTAATTTGCTCATTATGGACTGTCAAGTGTAAGAGTATGCCAAAGGGATAGATTATAATCCTATTGTAATATAAGACATAAACTCTTGCATCTTTTCGTTAAGCAAAGGGAATGTACAAAATAATAATGACTTGCAGAAACAGTGGAAGGCTGCCTCAGATTTCTCTGCTTTTTCTTATATGTAGCACTGGATTGTGGCAGTAAATTTAAAATTGGTCTTCCTGTATTCACAACAGCTTGAGTCAAACATCTTGGCCGGACAACCCCCTTGAAATTACAGAAGGGAATTAAGTTTTTCAGTACTTGAACCTGTGGAAATGTTGAGGCATGTCCAGCTGGATGGCTGTTAAATGTCTTTAATCAGACAGGGTTTTAGGTGAAGCTTACTCACCACAATATTAAGTTCTTCAACGATTTTCTTCCTTCTCTAAGCACATACAAAACCATAGGGATGATGGACAGATACTTTATTCCTGAGTACTGCTAGCTTTTTCACAATAACCTGAGTACTTTCTTGGTACCATATTAAATTTAGAAAATCTGAATGTATGTGCTAAAATTTGACATGAAAATTAGGTTGAATAAAGAAATATTAGAAAAAATATTCATTTAATGAGGCATATACGAGCTCTCCAATTCTGACTTCACATTTTCTTTTCAAAGTGCCCATATGTTTCAGGAATCATTGGGTTAGAAGTGATTAGGTATTTTTATCTTCAGCTCTTGCCTGTCTTCACTTCTCAGAACTAATGGAAGTTGCTCCTCTCATTTCTTCTTGAAATTTGACAATGGAGAGACCTTTTTGCTTGTGTGTTAACAGAGTTTGACAGATTATATAAATCTGCAAAATATTGATTTTTCAGATGAAGGGTGTCAAATTAATTAGTATTATCCCTTTCAAGAGCTTATACACTGATTAAATATACTAAGTGACATTTAAACTAATAAATTGTAGCTTTGTACAATTGCATGTATTAATATAGCTGCATTTCAATAGCCATGCATGCTTTTCTAACATGTTTTTCTAGCATGCAGGGCTATAAAAATGCACTCTCTTAAGAACAGTGGTTCAGCTTTAATTTTAAGAGGTGTTCCCCATTTTCACCCTAGAGATTTAAAGGTGCTACAGATGAATGGTCCATGCAACATTTTGGGCTGGAGAGGGTTACAAAGCTCGAGCTCACACTCAGCTCTCAGCAGCAGGGGTGTAGCTCTCCCCACCTCTGCCCTGGCCCCTGTTCATGAAGGTCCCCACTGCTGTAGAGGCTTGCCCAGCTCGACTCCTCTGCAAGACAGGGCCCTGTCTATAAAACAATAAGGAACAGTCCCATATCTGCCACAATTTCATTTTTTGATACAAAAAATTTCTGTGAATAGCTGGATAAAAACACCTTGAGTAGCAGAGCTGGTGTACCCCCAGGCCCCCTGGAAGTGACCACTGGCCCCAGCTGCTGCAGCAGCACAGAATCTCTGGGATGCACCCTCTGGCAGAGCTGAGCTGGGGAGCACAGCTGGCTCCTTTGGGGTGAGGTCATGCTTTGCTCTCCAGTGCAAGCCTGTGCTGCACTGAAAGCACGCTGTTGGCATGTGCTGGCACTTGTCTGCACAGCAGGCTAAAGGGGCTAGACCTGCCCAGGGATCCTCATTTTCCCTGCTGGCACAGGTGGTGTAGTGTGACAGGGACTGCATCAGCTGGCGGGTCCCAGGCTCTGGGTGCCCCTACCCGGGCTGTGCATGACAGATCCCACTGCTCCTCTTGTGCTCTGGCAAGAGAACTGATGCTTCTTAGTGAGTGATATTGTGAGGCATAGTCGAGGACAGGAGGAGTCTGAATTGTCTTCTTGGTAGTTCTGTAATAAAGCACAGGGCGAGGCATAAGCCTGAATGCTCTGTGTGGGACATTTGCTCAAGCTGGTGGAGCTATGTCCTCTTACTGTCACAGCCTCTCTGATGTGCATTTGTACTATGGTTCCTCTTTGATGCTGAGGACTTCGTGCTCTTTAAAGTTCTTGAGTGGGTCTTTTATAAGCGGGAGCTGATGTTAAATGCTTCCCTGACTTGGCATGTCAGCTGCTTAATGAGTCAGGAGTAGAAGGGCTGCAATATGTTTCTGCCAGTGGAGTTTAGCCACTGGCTTTTCTGATTTGTGCAGAGCTGCTGGGATATCAGCCCACTGGCAAACTGGTCTGGCAAACTGGTCTGGCAGTGATGTTCTGGTTTGAACCAAAGTGCTCGTTTAGAATGTCATGTCAATGTGAAGCAGAGGAAATGGGTTTAGATTATACAGAAATCCTCACAAAAATATACCTCCTTTTTGTGCTAAATATTTTCTAGCTTTCACTTCTTTATAATTAAAATAGATTCTCCCATTTCTAGCCTTCACCTCCAGCTAATGCATGTTTTTCCATCTATCCACTACAACATTGTTCCTTAAACAAATAAAAAGATTTAATGAAGTGCCATTCAGAATAATTCCTTCCCTTTGATGCCCCACTGTAATTTTCTTATGGAAACAATATTATCAGGTGAAATAATAGTCTTCTGACTCCTTCACATGTGGTTATGTTGCAACAATACTAAGTTCGTGGCATGTGAGATGTCCCTTTGAATCAATAAAGGAGTGAAGTAAAGGGGAAAAAATAAATTATTCAGTGCAGTTAATGCAGATTTGCTCAAGCAAATGAGTAAACTCAGAGCTCTGAAGTGTAGTAGCAGTCAGAAGTTCTGCTGCCAGCCTTCCTGTCATGAAATCACCTGGTTTTTTCCTCCCTGTATTCAGTATTGCATATAATGTGCACAGATTGTCCAAAAAGCACTGCCTGCAAGGCTGAAAGCAGAGCATTGTGCGACTAAAGTGCTTACTGAGCACTTTTAGGAGTATTTAGGTTCTTGACTCTTGGAGATGGTCTGTGGGAACTGTGTGTTGAATTCCCATGTACCCACTCCAGAGAGAGGGAAGGACCCTCAAGGAGATATGCTAATTCTTCCAAAAGCTGCCTTCATTCCTTTTCCAAATTTTGGGAGCAATGAGTTTGCTTTTGGGAGTACAAAAACTTAGGTCTGCTGCCCTCACTGTAGATGGGGACACCTGTGGTGAGTGGACACCACCTTCCAGTCCAGGTTTGGAGGGAACTGAAGGGAGGGAAAGAGGTTTCCTGCAGTATAGTCAGGCGTCCGGGCAGGCAATGTCAGGAAGGTGTGCAGGCAGCTGACAATGACAAAACCATTTACCAGACCCTAACTAGAGCTGGTACTAGGGAAAAGACTAGTGTTCTTCCATATGGATTCCAAGGAAACTGGTTTAGAAATTCTGCAGGACGTGAGGGATGAAGTAGAATTTCAAAGTTAAAGCACAGGCACAGTAGGAAGTGCTGTGTTTTTGCTGTGTTATAGTCACTTACTCTTGCTAAAGAGCAAAGAGGCATCTTTCAACAGTCAGAAGAGCCAGCTGTTTTCACATCCATCCAATGTGATGGATCCCTCCAAAACCAGGGGCCAGAATATCTGGAGGTCAGTGACTGGGCAGGGAGATGGCAGCTGATATGAGGAGAAAAATGAGATATGATGTAAAGTACTCAAACGGGAAGGAAATTGTGCCCTCATGAATTCCCAACCCTCAAAGTGAAGCCTTTGGAATGGCTTTAACTACTGCTCAGTGGTAGTTCTGGGAATCACAGAATATTCTGAGAATATTCTGAGTTGGAAGGGTCTCACAAGCATTATCAAGTACAGCTCCTGACCCTGCACAGGACAGTCCAAAAAACCACACCATCTGCCTGAGAGCATTGTGCAAGAGCTTCTTGAATTCTCTCAGGTTTGGTGCTGTGACCACTTCCCTGGGGAGACCAACCCTCTGAATTAAGAACCTTTTTATAATATCCAGCCTAAAACTTCCCTTGACACAATTTCAGACTGTTTCCTCAGGTCCTGTCACTGGTCACTACAGAGAAGAGGTCAGTGTCTGTTCCTCCTCTTCCCCTCAAGAGGAAGTTATAACTGCAATGAGGTCTCCCCTCAGTCTCCTCCAGGCTGAGCAGACCAAGTGAGCTCAGCTGCTCCTCAAAACATTGAGTGGTTACATCTCTTCTGAAGATGAAAGCCAAAGCTGTTATTACCTTTCTATCATCTCTTGCAAATGGCATTCTGGCTCAGTTCTGGTATTATTTCAATTTATGTGGCAGAGAATCACAGCTGTAACTGCTGACATTTACTCTTCTCTGCAGAGAAGCCACATACAAGGACCTAATTCAGCATAGCAGTTTAGTGAAGTTTGTCTTCCAGTGAAGTTTGACAAGCTTCAAGACAAATGTGTGTGTGTGTGTGTGTGTGTGTGTGTGTGTGTGTGTGAGAAAGGGTCCATGTAAAGGCCTGTTCAGCCATGAACAAGTGTAGGGTAACACCTGCCTTCCAACCCCAGGTTAGCTGGTCCAAGTCATGCTGCTTTACTGAGGCTGAGAGGGCAACTCGAGTCCCTTTGCAGAAAATAAAGTATTTTCAGTCTCCAAGGGTACTTTTTGTAACATTTAAATCACTTTAAAAGGTCTTTAAAAATTTACAGTAAGGCCTCAAGTTCTTCCACAAGCCACAAATTAATTAGCTTGTTCCTTAAATTCCAGCAAGTTAAGTGGAAACGCTTCAGAGGTTCCTTTCCTGGAAAAAGTAAAACATCCTTTTATTAACTCCCCGCTCCATGATAATGAAGGCCTGGGTTTTTTTTTTTTCAAAAAGCTTGATGTGATTTTTAAATTTAAGATCGAAATAGGGTTTTAGTCAGTGTTTGAGCTTAAACTGGTTCTTTACTCAAAGTTGGAGGGAAAGAATTTAGTTGGCCGCCAGCAAGAAGAGACCCTTCTGCCAATGAGAGAAGGACCATCCAGCTCTGCCTGCTGGCTCAGGCAGCTTGCAAAAACAATCCCAAAGCAATGTACTACTACAAGTTACAGAGGGAGACATAGGCTGGGGCTGCAAACCTTGTGGGTGCATGATATCATAGAAACATGGAATGGTTTGGGTTGCGTGGCACCTTAAAGATCATCCAGTTGTGACCCCCCTGCCATGGGCAGGGACACCTTCCACTAGACCAGGTTGTTCAGATGCCCATCCAACCTGGCCCTGAACACTTCCAGGAGAGGGGAATCCACTGTATCAGACCCACCTGCCAGCTCAGTGCTCACACCTGCCTGTGTGTGTCATGAGTCTGCAGAATGAGCCGTGGCTCAGCAGACTTGTAAGGGTGTTTGAGAGAGACCTGCAGACACTGCTCTGGACCAGGCTATCCACATGTCCTGTCAAACCATTGCATTGCCCTGGTGACCAGCCAGACCTCCTTCTTGCCACATTCTCTGGAGATTTTGGGATCCTGATGTCTCCTCCTTGGCTTGCCTTTCCTTTAGTGCACACACAGGTGTCCATCTTTTTCAGCTGCTCTCAATGATGGCATTGGCTTCTCTTCCTTTGGTGCTTGTTTCTAAGTCCTGTCTCCTGGATCCCCTGGCTGGCAGATTTGAAGTCAGTTTTCCTTATAGGTGACAGTAAAGGGAAAATAAGCCTCTTGCTTAGGAAGCTGCTAAGTGAAAAGGTCAGACAAAATGTAAAGAGATTTGAGAGACTACAGAGAGGGAATGGGCTCCATACAGGTGCTGAAAACTACAATCTGGCCAGTTCCTAAGCAAAGAAATCATATTGTCATCTACTTGGAGATAAAATGGTGAGAGGGAGGTGTTCTTTCTTGCAGAAGGTCAATTCCAACCATCCAGCTGAGGTAGGTTAATTGTCAGCTCCTCAGAGTAGGTCCTGTGGGACTTGGATCATGCATCCACAGAAGCAGAGGTTGGACATTACACCAGTCCTGATAGTGAAGCCTTCTCAGACATGGCCTTGGAAGAGCTCTGTGGGCATACACTGTGGGCAGTAGAGAATTGTCAGCACATGCAGATGTGGCATATCTGTGCCAAAATACACAGCTTTACTGTAAAACAGGCAGCTGACAGCCATATATAGTCTTTGAGCCAGGGAATGGCTTCAGGCAAGGCTTGAAAGGGTTAGCAGAGCTTAAAAATCAAGTTTTCCCCACTATATCCCTGTTCTGAGCTCCTCTCTGCAGTGAGACTGAGGGCTAGGGAGGCATTTCCATGGCCTTCTACATCCATGTTTACTTAAAAACTGCTGTTCCAAGTCCTGGGGTCCCTGGTTCACTTTCACTAAATTCTGGATGAGAAAATTTTCCTATTTTTGCTTTGTAAATCCTGAAATCCTTCATGACTGAGCATTGTTACACCTCCAAAGTGGTGGTATTTATTTTGTGCCAGTATTTGTGAGTCCTGACTGCACAAGATGACTCCACAGAGCTAGGTGCTACCAGCTAGTTAAATTTGGAAAATAGCAGGTACCCTACAGTTCCTTAAGTGTTTAACATTTCTGCTGTCCCTCAGAATCCAAATACACACGTGGTCCTGTTACATAAGAGGGCTCACTCCCACTGTCTGAATGGTGATTGCCTCACAGCCCATCACACTGCTCACCTCTCAGTAGGCCTGGGTGAGATGTCCCCTGTCTCCTCCTTGCCCTTTTCTGCTTGATCCTCACCCCAGATATTATATTTTTCTCTTATGAAGTTGCATTTTTGCCATCTCACTGAGATGCTCAGTTTGTTTTCCCAATATTGGCAAAACCTTTCTAACAATGGGCGTATCCTAAACTGTCAATAACCTTGTTTTAGTCATGTAGTTTAATTTGGACAAGGCAAGTGTTGGCCTTGGTTTGTTCACTGTTAAGGAATGCTTGCTGTGTGTGTAGAGTGTGAAAACCTCTACAAACTCTACTGGTGGTTGTATCCTTAATGCTCAAGTTACTACAGTATAGTTGCTAAAAAGGCTGTGTTGTTTTGCATGACATTGGCTACTCAAAACTAAAACCTCATTCCTTTAGAGGGGCAACTTGGTTGTGTAAAGCAACTGACAACTAAACTTCAACTAAAGATTCTTCTAATTATTTCATATGCCACAGAATTTAAAATTTGATGATTATCTGGCTCATAAGAGATTAGACTTGTGGAAGGGAAAATTTTATGCCTGTTCTTTGTTACTAGCTACATAACAGTTGATTTTGTTTTCCAGAGGAGACAAAGTAGGAAGTTGCAAAGGATGAAAATATCTGGGCAAAAGACAGTTGAGGGGAAAGACAAGAGCGTAATAAACTGAAGCCTAATGAAAAGGCATTCTTAGAGGGTAGACAGAACAAATGCTTGTGCAGTAGGTCATGAAAGTCTGGGGAAGACGATCAGCCCATCAAAACACTGCTACAAGGTCGTTGTTTCTGAATTACAGCTGTTTAGGCACTTTCATCCATCTTCAAAGTAAGAATAATGTAAACCTCTTTAATACTCTAAGGTCAAAATGTACTGCTTTATTTTTCCTTCAATGGAGACATTATGGAAGGTTATGAAGTAGAAAACATTGCCGAGTTACTGCAGGAGAATTGAGTTCCTCTGCCTCTAATGACAGTTTTGCTCTGTAATACATCTATGTTTTTATACCAGCCTACTGCTTTTTTTATTTAGGTTGTGACATAAGGCAGGATACAGATTGTGTATTTCAATGAGTGTAGTACTATTTAAGGAAATAACAAAAGCCAAAGTAGTTGAGAGTAAAATACCCAACCTTATTTTAAAGGGAAAACTTGCAAAGCAAGCGTGCTACAAGGAAAGGCAGTTGTATAGTCTCAGAAAGTAGGTTAGGGTACCCAAGAGACAATTTAAATGAGCTAGTAAGGAAAAACAGACCTGGGACTGTTTTGAGATATTCCTCTGATAAAATTGTAGAAATTAGTAAATCCAAGGGGGAAAAAAAATCACATTTCATATATACTATTTCATGTTGTGCTGATTTCTCAAGAACTCAGTGAATTGTTTGTATGTGAACTGTGAGAAGAGAGGATGCCAGGAGGAGACCAACATCTGTGACCCAGTGTAACAATGTTATAGCAAAATTTACAAGTAAATACTGGGTTTTGTTTCTTATGATTGAACCTTTTGGGGTCTTTGTTTTTTTGCTGTGCACAGTGTTTATGTCTGGTAAACTGTTATTGTTGCTCTCAAGACTCAAGAATAAAAGCCTGCCCTGACTGGGATGTCACAGTTTAGCGAGATACACAACAGGACTTAACACAATTTCTTGGGAGGGCACAGGAGAAGGAGTGAATCATGGCACAACTGAGATGAAGAACATGAATTGTGGTGTGTGGGCTGGAAAGGCTCTTGCTGAGGCTGCTCTGAGCACTTCACCTGTGGCTTCGGCAGCAGCGTCTTGGTACAGAAACTCATGTGGTGCAAATAGCAGTCGAAAAGTGAAGCACAGCAAAATACAAGCCATCAGTTTAGGCTCTTGCTAGCCAAAGGCAAGTCTTTTTGCCTGAGGCTGCTAATGGAGGGGGCTGTAGGCAGTCCCTGCTGCAGTTTCTGTGGCTCTGGGCACCTCTGGATGCTCTCCTTCGGCCAGCACAGGAGGAGTTCACAGCACAGTCAAGCCTCAAATCTTCTAGCTTGGCACGTTGGTAATTTTTTTCTCTTAATGGAGAAAGGATCCTTCATTTCAAACACACTAAAATACTGACAGGCAGAATAGTCAGTGGTCCTAGAGCAGCTTTTATGCCTTTGTTCAGTTACGCTCTAGTTGCTCTGTCAGCTGAGAACCTGCCATAGGGGAAAACACCACTTACACCCTGTCCTTATTCCTCTGTAGCATCCCCAGGTGAACAACACAGTTTAAAAAAGCCCTCAGTATGACCTTCTATCTTCTTTATGACATGGCTCACTTACCTGAAAATAAGATTTTATCTGTTGGTAAAATTAGAAACCTTTGTGTGAAGTCAAGTTTATTTCTACAGCAGTTTGTAATGACATTTATTTCATTTGGGATTAAATTCTGCAATTTCCAAAGCCATAACTGTGAATACTGCTGAACCTTATACAGCAGAACTGCAATTCTAAGCCCATTACAGACTAAGATAAAACTTCCAAATCAGCTGGAGCTAGGTTTACAATATAGGAATGGGAACAACATACAGATTTTCATCCCATTGTTACCAGTTTTAATCATTTGATCATATAATTATAGCAAAAGAAAGTGTGTATGCAAGTTTGCTTGCAAATGTTCATACTGATATAGAAAACAGAATTTTAAAATTTGAATAAAAAATCCTGAGGAAAATCAGGGGTTAAAAACAGAGGAGAAACTCTGTCCAGCAGTATGTGACAATCAGACTGATCTTTCATCCCTCAGGATTTCCAGAATCAAGTACTATTTCTATTTCTACCTACTGGATGATAAGAAGGAACAAGCAATTCTGTGTGCACAGGTACAGATGAAGCCTAGTTTCCAGTGTGCTTCTCTGACAGCTGCCCCCTGGCCCAGTGGATGTCTTATCCTTAGGGAACAGAGGAACCTCATAAAAAGACTCATGTAGCTGGCTTTGAGCTGTGCCTTGGACTACAGCTTTTCCATTTGTCAAGGCACTTACAGCATGTTTTCTCTCTCCACTACTTGCTCAGCCCTTGTGCTTATGATACTTGAGGAACTAGAATATCTCTGCATTTTTTCTCTTCTTCTGTCAGCTTCTGGCTGGGATGAGCCAAAGGGTTCAGAAGTTATTAGAAGGAGACAAGAAGAAAGTGTGGAAGCATTAAGGCTTGTTCCCATAGAAACCTGTCTAAAAACATTTCTGCTGTCAGATGGCAGGCAGGGAGAGCCGGCTCGCTGTTCCTGAGAGCTCGGCCACAGGCAGGGAATGTGCAGGTGCTCTCTGATTTGTATCTCCATGTGCTCAGTTCTGTGTGCTGTCAGCAGGGCAAAACTAGGCACCAGGAATACCCCTCTGGTTGCCTTCTTCTGGCTGCTCCTCCTGGGTGAGCTGAGGACTGTATTTTGAAAAAGGACTGCATGCCTGCACCAGGGAAGGAAGGCATGTTTTCAGTACAGCCTCACAGAGAGCCAGGAGGGGCCAAAGAGACTGGGAACTACTGAGATAAACACGCTTCCAACTGGATTCAGAGAAGAGAGATTTCTCCTTAGGGCCCAGAGGGACTGCACAGGACATGCTGCAAACTCAGAGCCTTGATGAGGAGACCAAAGTTTAGCCCAGAGGCTGGGATAGAGCCAAAGGAACACAGAACAGCCTGGACTGGAAGATCACACATATGCAACCCCCCTGCCAGGGGCAAGGGCACCTTTCACTGGACCACACTGCTCTAAGCCTCATCCAACCTGGTCTTGAACTTGTCCAGGAATGGGGCATCCACAACTTTTCTGGGCAACCTGTTCCAGTGCCTCATCACCTCCACAGTAAAGGATTTCTTCCCAATATCCAACCTAAACCTACTCTCTTGCAGTCTGAAGCCATTCCCTCTTGTCCTGTCACTGCATGCCCTTGTAAAAAGACCTCCAATTCCCTTGTAGACCCCCTTTGGGTTTTGGAAGGCTGCTGTAAGGTCACGCCAGGACCTTCTCTTCAGCTGAACAATCACAACTCTTTCAGCCTTTCTTTATAGGAGAGGTGCTCCATTCCTCCAATCATCTGCCCTGCAAGGCCATGGATGGCAAGGAAAATAATGGCTGACATCTTTCCTGAAAGTTGATTTTTTCTACATACAGTCTCATTTTGCATGTGAAACAAAGTCTCAGAGTTTTCACTCTCTTATTGGTTTTGAGATCCACCTTTTAGTTTGTAGTGTTTTGTGGTGAATCAGGGCTTTGCCACTGCAGGGTTTCACTCCACGTACCATTTAGCTATAGCACAGAGATGCAGAGCAGCAGAGCACGGCTGCTTTGAGCTGGGACAGGGAATGGTTTCACTGTGCCTTGGTGAAAAGGACTCTGTTCTGGTGTACATATTCTGCATGGGTGCCCTGTGGTCATTATGCTCTGTCACTGGGAATCTGGGATGTTTCTCATGGTTCATTGAGGTACACCAAGTGGAAGTTGGCCAGAATGAGCAAAGTTTTTAAAAACTTGGGCCAAATTCACATATTTCATCATTGTATATTTTAGAAAATTATTTTCCAGTGTCCAAGTTTTCATGTTGTATCAGGCAGCATGCTGAGGCATTATGGAGAGGTTTTTTTCCCTCTAGGTCCTTCCATGTTATTTTGCCATGCCAAGCACAATATGTCCTAAAGCATCTCAACTTGTTCGGCACACTGAGGGTGTCCTTTGCACTCCTGACCACTGCATGTGCTGGGTCACTGTGCAGAGCAAAAAGGCAAAAAAGGATTATCTACTGAAGATGCACGTTGTCAGCTCAGTGGACAAGATTCTACTTGGGTCTGTATGAAGGGTGTTTTCTGAAAAACCTGTGTTGGGTCTTCTTTGAACCATTTAATAATAAGGAAAGAAAGGGAAACAAAGCCTAGACAAAATCTCCCAGAGGAACACCATATTTTGGGCTTTCTCCATTGCTTTTGCTGAATATCCATTTCCATGTATTACTAAAACCTTCTGGGACCAAATTCTGCTCAGTAAAGCTCCTCATTTTGCCATCTTCAGCAGGATTTCAGCTCTTAAATGTACTGCACTTAATATAAGTTGGCATTCTTGTACAAATCTGAGCTGACATTCCTGTATATGAGTGGTTACTGTGGTCATCTGGACTCCTTTTGAAAACATTTTTCTTAAAGAACAGAGCAGTTGCAGTCCTGGAAATATGGAAAAGAGATGTAGAAGAATAATTAAAATGATAATTGGAAGCCATAACAAACCCAGTTCATGGCTTGAGGTGACTCCTGTTTCAATTCCAACAGTGTGATTCTGTTAAAAATGTTCCTTGCTCTTTCCTCACTGGGGTGATATTACAGTCTGGTGCTGATCTGAGATGGCAGGGTTGAAATTCCAGGCATTTCTACCCTCCTCACTTGCAATACTGCATCAAAGAAGATGAAAAGTCTTCCATACATGTGTATGTATCTGTGGCTGAGGGGTGAGCAGTTAGCATTCTGTTAAAGGCCTCATAATGCTGAGCCAGTTAAAGATAATTCAGGATATCTAGGTTTTGTTTCAGTTACTGCAGGCCAACAACAGTTTTGCCAAAAGGGGATAAATTTTCTTCCTCAACAATTTGGTTGGGGAATTTTAAATTATTTTAAAAACAATTTCTCTTAAGCATTGATCATTTTTTTCTACCCATGTCAGTAGAATCTGACAGCTGCAGATTTATGTCAGACAAATTCTTGCTTCTTTACATTAAAGATTTTGTAATGTGTTCTGTTGGTCTCTTTGAAATCCTGAGGTTTTTTTAACCTGCCTATACTTGAGAAACTGATGAAGACAACCAATTTAAATTTTCTTAGAGCAGAACTGGGTCAAAAGCTTTCACCTAAAATGTGCTGCTCCTTTTTAAGCTAATTTTTCCTTTATTAAATTCTCTAAAACATCGAAATGGAAATCTTCAGACTTCCAGAATGACATTTTAAAGGCACAATGCTTTCTTGATGTCAACAGTTGTTTGTGGGTGTAGCTTGCAGGTTCGGAAAACTAGTTCACTGTCTTCCACAAAAAAATGTCTTCAGTTTCCTCATGTAATGAAATATGAGGCAAATACTGGAGAGGAAAGTCTTGCACAAGGAGATGAAGTAAGTAATTTGTGGATGTGCTATCAGTCAGTTGCAGACCCGGCGTGGGTGCTCAGCCCTGGAGGGTCTCACCAGTGCAGCTCATTCACTTCCCAGCTTGAACTGATGGATTTTAACTATAACTTCCATCTGGAAAAACGTGATGGGCTGTATCCTATTGTGCTTCTGGGGATGGTGGCTGCTTGGCAGGGCTGAGGGCAAAGTGGTTCTAATGCAAACTTTGGGGGTGTCATCCTTTGGTGGTGTACAGTTTCTGTTCCTGTTAAGGGGTGTTCTGTGTGATCCATGGCTGAATGTAGCCACAGAGACCCATCTTATCAGCATTTCTACCCACCAACATCTTTAGTCTTTACTCAGAAATGGGAGCTATTTTAAAAACAACTTATAAATACAGATTCAGTGATGTTGTTGTAATTACTGTACCAGACAAGATGGCTCATTTCAGGAAGGGGAAAGCAGTTGCAAATGCAGCATTTCATAAAAAGAGACTTCAATTAAGTTGAGAGGCAAAATATAATACCAATCTTCTTAATGTAGACATTATGTATCAAGGATCCTCCGACTCACAGGAAGATTAAACTGGTTAAGTTTTCTACATCAGCATAACTCTTGAATTCAGCACTTGCCAAAATTAATTGGATCATAAAATAGGCAGGTTCTTATATAGCAAACTATGGAAGGTTTACAGGATTTTTTTATTTTTAATTTGGATGAAAAAAGTTTTATTCACAGTGAACAGTTTAGTAGTGTGTGCATTGGTATAATGAGAGATAGAAGGTCCCTGAATTAATGCAAATTACCCAGGTTCCACCTCACTTCTTCCCAACAGAGATAAATCCTGGCCATATCTTTTTATACAGTGCTATTCATATGTGCACTGCTCCCACTGAAGCACTGCCAGTCATGGTAGCAACTTCAATGGCTTTTCCCATGTCCAGTGGGAGTCCTTCAGGGGTGCTCCTGTGATGTTCCACACTGAAAATCTCACTGGCCCTCCCAAAGTTCTCTGGCTCTTCTGCCTCCCTGGAGGTGTCTTTACATCCTACCCCAGCTTGTACATGTTGAATTCTTTCCTCTATCTCTCTGTTTTTATTTCTTCTCCATCCTTGGAAAGTGACAGGGCTTCTCTTTGGGTCTTGGGATACAAAAATAACCTCAGTGGAAGCAAATAATTTTTTTCCCAAATTCTTATTCTCCACATAAGCAACAGATTCTTTATGTGATTTAGAAAGCCAGGCTATGTTGGCTTGATCCTTCGGACTGCCTTTGGAATGAATGGTCAACCTGGGCCAGCTCCTGGGTGTCCCTTCTGCTTCTATGACATTGGTAAACCTCCTGGGCTTGGCTGCTCTAGCAGCAGATGGGAACATCAGGGACTAGCACTGGAGCTTCTACCCCAGGAAGGAAAGGGTGAACTTTTCTGGTCAAATAAGCACCAAGTGCCTCTTGTGCTGTGGACTTGTGCTGCCAAGTCCCTAAAACCTTGGAGTTAAATCAGAGACTTCAGTTCCTATCTTTGACACAGACTTTTTTTTCTAAGTCAGGTAGGTCAGTGTCACTAAAGATAACTTTATAAGTCTACCTCCATTTGCAGTGATAATTTCTGATTAACTTCAGTGTAACTTAAGAATTTGAATTTAAATTTTCTCTGTTTATGAGATGTGCAGCCTTTGCTTCCTATTTGCTAAAGCTGGCAAGTGTGTTCTTCTGTGCATGTGAAATAATTTGTATAATAGGACACTGCCACAGTAATACTATTAATTACTAGTGAAATTCTGGCACAGAATAGTAAATGAAGGTTGTGAATCGCTATTTACTTCAAGAACTTCGTTGGGGCTTTAAAGTGGGGAGCAAACCAAGACTACGGTGCTATAGGCTAGACTGACATTTAATGGTAATTTTAATTATAATGACCCTTTTGGGTGACAGATATTTTGTGAATCAAAATATTTGTAATTATTCAATATTTCAGAGCTACCCTCCTATTGCTGACTGTCACTACTGGGAAGAAGCAGGCCTTTTGGAATTCAAATGATTTACAGAAATCATAATTCACTGGGATGTCTCCACTTTTGTTGGCAATCTATCAAATGCACTGTCAGTGGGAGTCCAATTCTGCAAGACGAAGAACAGTCAAATCCATTGGCTCCACTGCAGCCCATGCTGGCTTTCAGCCAGGTTTGGAGATGGGTTCCCAAGCATCCATTCTCAGCCACGGATGGTGGCAGGGTTGATCATGGCTGCTTGAAATTCTTTCAAAGGTGGGAATGTTTCACTGGCAACAGGACAGATGCTGAAGGCTCCTGGACAAGGGTCTTGTTTCTACAGCACCATCATTTTCAAAAATATCCCCAGAAAAGCATTTTCTCTACCTGTAATATTTAAGTTGCTTGGGGTCTTTTTTGCTCATCAGGTTTGTTGACAATGATCAGGTTTTTACCACTAATGTAAATAGCATATGTTTTCACTATAGTATGTGCACAGTACTCTTGGGAGATAAATTACCTTTGTCTGGTTAAGGGTTTGGTTTGATGGATTCTGCCATTTACATTTAACTAAGAAAATGGACGGGGCATTGTCTTGGTCTGGAGGCAGGAAGCAGTTTCCCTGGGCTGGAGTTATCTGTCTGCATGTTTGGGTCAGCTCTCATGGCATGGTCCCACAAATAGGGACTCTTTAGGGTCATCTGCTTTCATGCAAAGGCTTCTCTGAATGATTCTTTTCTGGGCTACCTGGGAAACCCCTCCTCAGTCTGGCTGCTCTGCAGCTTTCAGAGGTATCATTCATCTGTTTAATATCTGTTCTGGGGCTGGGTATGCCATGAACATCCCTTTCCTGCACTCCTTGGGGGCCACATACACCAGCTCACTCACATCCCAACTGTCCTGGGGCTCTCCTTTCCCAAACTGCCAGGAAAGCAAGTTCATAGTAAAGATGGGGGAGGAAATGTTTTTCTTCCCATCTGTCAACCCCCACATTATTAACATCTGAACTGTATCCAGTGGTGGACAGTCTAGTTCATCTGAATTGGTTTGAAGCAAGTGCTTCTTGTTTTTCACACCAAGTGCAGAGATCAGTGCTCAGTGTCTGTTTCCCTGACAGCAAAACACTAATTTTGTGGAGAGACAAACGCTTGGGAAGATTTAAATGGGGAACCTTTTGGCTCTTGAAACCTGCTGGATAAACACTGTTTTTGTTCCTGGCAGATGCTCTTAGCACAAGTCTTTAGGAAAGTAAGATGTGAAGCTGGGCTGTCACTGAATGCCTGGGTGGTGCAGGGTGGTGCAATGCACTGGCAGAAGATGGGCTGGAGGAGATGTGGCTCTGCTTCTGCACAAAGTGCTTGAGAATTGATGAAACAAGGGCTAAATATGAGCCTGGTGCTATTGTTAATGTTGTGATTAAGCGTTGAACCAGGAGAAAATGAGAGACCAGGGCACTCCTTTTTGTCCCTTACCCTCTCTCTTTGCCATCCTTAGCTGGCCTCTGCCCATCAAGCCCTCCTGTCACATCCAGTGAACAGCTGCAGGCTTTGGCAGGCGTCCCAGCCCTCCTCAGTGCAGCTGGAGACAGCCAGGGCTGCTGCTGGCCACTCTGTCCCGAGAGGCTGGGTGAAAACACTTTCGTCAATCAAGACTAGGTTATCACATTCTTTAAAAATAATGAGACCTAGATATGAAAGCTCTTCTTGTGTCTCCAGCTGCACTTACACCTCTGCAAATCCTTGAGCAGCAAAGTGTCCCCGTGCTTGTTGTGGTAAGGTGTAGAAATAGCTCACTCATTTAAAGATGCAAAGCCATGGTAATATTGCTGGGTTATGTCCCTATGGCTAAAAGCTCTTCTTATGTACTGCTGTCCATGTGGGTAATAGTAATGCCTGGGTAGGTGAAAGGCAGTGTTGGGTTTCAGATGGTTTAAGTTCCTTCTAAGTTGCTGTCAGTTTGGAAATTCAAATACCATATGTGGGTAGAGTTCCAGTCAAGCTGTAAAGGTCCCATTTGGATGCTGAGTGTCAGGGTTATTTTCTGATCCATGGAGATACTAAAATGTGCTTTGTGCGAAGGAGGCAGGCAGTGGTCAAGGATACTTGAATGTTTTATGACTTATTTGATAACTGAATCTTTTCTTCCTATTGCAGCAATCAGACTAATATATTCAGTTTTCTGATTACTTTCTGAAATAATTCATCAATTGCAAATGCTTAAGCACCTTCACAGATTTTGTTACCTGCAATACCAGAATCAAACCTATTAAATAGAAATGAAAAGTAAATATTGCTTGCTTCTCCATTAGAAGTATTTCCTATTTAATTTCTGAGATGTCACCAGTATCTGCATGATGCCAGTATTATACTTAGAGAGATTTGCCTGGTAAAACATGAAAAATGATAGCATAATACAGGTTACAGTTTCAGGCACAAGGAATTGCTCAAGTGCATAAACCTGCCTAGGTGATGATCCAGCCCTTCCCAGAAACATGGTTATTTTCAAAGTTATAGAAGAGTGAAGCAAGAGGGTGAGTGTGTGGTAACGTTCACACCTTCTTTCCATCTGCACCTCCCATCTGTTGAGAGGCACAGGTGGTGTTTCTCCAGGTTGATACTCTTCAGTGGGCTCCTGTCCTCCTCCAGATTTGTGTAATTCTTGTTTTTTGCACCCACAAGCTTTTTGTAACCTGTGGCAAGGAGCTCTAGAGACATTGTGTAATCAGGTATTTTCTGCTCTCTCAAAATTTTGTCCAGCTGGAGAGCATAAAATAAAACTGATAGGAGACAGGCTGAGAAATTGCCATCCTGCTTGTCTTCTCTGTCCCACCTGAACTCTGGAGCTCTCTGTGGTGCCTCTGATCTATTGTCTCACTGGCCTGAAGACAACCAGTGTCTCAAACCTTCCTTGCCCTGCCCTGTGTCCCTCCCAGCTCATCAATGCTGCTGGAGATGAAGGGCCCCTGACCCACGCACAGTGACCTGGAGATGTTCTCTGCATGGCCCCAGCACCACAAGGACAATTTCTTTACTGTTCTTTGCTTCTTTCCTTATTTTTATTATCACAACTTCTAACTGTGACTATGCTGATTTTTTCTAAACTATCCAATCTATTAACAATATGGAAAAAATAATTTAAAATTCATCTTAGGCAGGATTAGATTTTTTTCCATGTGTGTCACTATATATTTTTCCATTAATTACCTACCAGCTTGCTGCCCAAGTACTGCTCAATGAGGTCCTTCTGAAATTCTTCAAAACTTTTTTTGTTCTAAATAACTATGTGTCAGCAGCAACATTTTTGATGTCATTATTCAATCTCTTTACAGCTCATTACATCCATTATAACTTTAGCATCCTTTTCCTGAGTAGTAATGGATTGTTCAGAAACCACTATCATGTAGATAAAGCAAGAGCTGTTCTTCTCTTCTCTATTTATCTACACTGAATTTAATTTGCCATTATAGAAAATTATGTTGCTTTTAAAAAACAGAATATATTTATTTAAATCAGATTTTTTAAAGAAGCAAATAATGAAACAAAGATCTGTTTTGAGATATGAAATTATGAAAAGTGTATTAGGGCAGAACTTGTTTTTATACTTGAGAATTTAAACTAATATAAATGAAATAGACTATTTAAGAATTATATTGCTTATTTTCAAAGCTAGAAAAAGTAAGACCATAAAGCTCATAAAAGCCACCTCACAAGCATCTAAAACAAGGGGATTTTTTTGTCAAAATAAGAACTTTTACAGCCTTTCCATCTCAGCAGGAATTCAGCAGTGGGGTTTTTTTTCCAGCAAGTTCATCTATCTGACCTCAAAACAAACTAATTGAAAGATGAAAAACTGTTTCAAAATAGGAAAAAATGAGTGTGATTTTTCTGCATTCTTACAGAAGTGGGATGTGAGGAGAGCTGTTTTAATGGTTTCAATGTCTTTGCTGACCCTGTGGTTACTGATGGCCATGTCAATTAATTTACCAGAGAAAATGCCTAATTTAATAAATAAGAAACTTTTTCAATAGCAATCATTTGTCATTAAGGATTTAAGGACTATACAACCAATATCATTGCTGTTTGTTTTTAATTTTTAAGTTGCTGCTGTGCTTTGTATCTGTATTTTTAGACAAAAAAAAAAACAAAAAAAATAACAAAACAAAACAAAAAACTTGATCCGAATTACCTAGGGAAAAAAACACATGCAAAGAACAAATCTTCAACTTACATTTTAAAGCCAGAAATTACGAGCTACACTAAAAATTTGCAAGCCAGACGTGCAGATAAAGTTTATCCACCGGTCCTCAGATATTACCTCATGTATCTCAATCTTTTATTAAGTTTTAAAATGTTGTATCCTGGTGAATGCTAGAAAATAATAATGATTTGGGTTTTAAATTTAAGTAACTTATGCAAGATAAGAATAAAATTGATTTGTTTCAATCTGCAGCTGACAGAACCTACTGAAACTGATGAAAACTGCAGGTGGTCAGAGTCCACCCTTTAGGAGAGAGCAGCTGCCACTGTAGGTGTCCTAATCTCATGATCTTGCTTCCAAGTCTCTGAGCAAGATACCACTAGAGCCAGAGAGTCACACTCAATATTTGTTTATGGCAATAGGTTGAAATAAAGGCAAATGGCTGGGTACCTGAGTATATTCTGGCTAAATCTTGATGCCGTTTAGCAGCTATTCCAGCTAAATTTAGTCATTGACAGCAGAGATCTCCTGATTTGGAACAAACCAGGTATTCCCTTCTTGGTAATGTCTCTGACACCCTGAACTTGGGCAAGTTTTGATTTTTAGGGACCTTGGTAGTGCCATGCAAATGGCCATCAAATGCTGCAGCTTCTGTTGGGTGAGGTCTGGCACTGAGGGCTTCCTTCATTTCCATGGGCTCCTCCTGGACTCTTTCAGCACCGATCTGATTCCCAGCCAGGACAAATCCACATAAACCCATGGGCTGCAAAGGAGGCCCACTGACAGCAGCCATGGCCTGGCCTTGTTTGTGCATGTGTGTGTTTTGCCTTTAATATAAAAGAAATGTGGTAATTGTTCGTCTTGGTAATTGTTCGTTTTCGTAATGGCTGCCCTTTTTCATCTACCCCCTTTGAAGTATGAATTAACTTTCTTGCTTCTTCTCTGATGAGCTAAACAGGGTTGCCTTCCTGGAGGAGGATTCAATCAACATGCAAATACCAGATTATATGAAGAATAGATGACACCTCTGTCTCAACCTTTGTGAACTTAATTCATAAAGCATTGTAAGCAAAATAATTGCTTCTTTTTTGAGTCTGTAATTGCCAAGTACACTATATTTGGCATTCAGGAAGAAATTACCACTGTGCTATCTGATAAAAATCTGGAGTTAATGGGAAACACAAAATTTCATGTCAGGGAAATACAAAACAAGGTCATGCAATTTCTGCACATAATTGTGATAATGTAAGGCCTAATTCTGCAAGACCATGAAATTCATCCACTGAATAGAAGTTCTGATCAGACAGGTAATTCTAGGAGTGGATTCCTATTTAAATAACAATTTTGAATAACATTCCTAACTAGATTTAAGTTGGGATAACAAGGCACTGTGGTAAGCATTCAGATTTGATAAGATGCATATGTAGATAATAATTTAAAAGTTTCAGGGACTCAGCTGACTTGTTTTTGTCACATATAGCTTTTTAAAGCAAAATATAAGAGACTGCCTGATTAGGGAGATAGTATCTCAATTGCTGATTTGAGGCAGAACTTGAGAGCAGATGTTCTCACCCCAGATCAGTGATGTTGTACAATCAGACAGGTTTCTTTTGACTGTGGTATTTTTGTGGATAGACCAGATCGAGGAGATGGAGCTTCTCTTAAAAAGCAGATTGAACATGTAAAACCAAAAAACACCCCACCTTTTAAGCAAAGAAAGTGTGACTAGAACTACAATGTAAAGAAAGGGTGTAAAATGCTGAAATCTCATGCACTAAACTTGCCAAAGCAAAACACCAGTAATGCTGTCACCAGCTTCAAAACAAGCACTGTGTTGGTAGCATTGCCCCCTGACTTAATGCAGAGCTCAGGCAGCAGAACACTGACAAAGATAATATTTTATAAAAATAAAATGAGGAGGAGAAAAAAAAAATCTCTTAATGCAAAACAGGAGCAAGTAATGGCATGGGATAAAATAAGAGGTAAGGCCTAGACTTCTGTGCAGGTTCTGCATGTCTGGGTGGCTTGGAGCAGTTCAGAAAGGACCTTGCTCTTCCCTGGGGGCAATGCCCACCAGGCAGCAGGAAGGGATGACTGGATAATTGCAAGGGCATGAGGATGTGTGAATGAACGTGGGGACAGGTGGAATCACAGCTTCGGTAGCCTTGAAACACTTCCCGTGCCCAGCTCTCCCAGCCCTGGCAGCTGGTGGCAGGGAGGGGACAGCTCCTAGCAAAGGGACCAGGCTGGCCACACTGCACATGGCTTGGCCCTTGGGCATGACAAGACAAAGTGCTTTGCAAGGGTGAATAAAGGTGTCTGACTGCATTTCAAAGGAGACAATCTGCCACAGCAGCTGGGAGCCAGTAACTGAGGCAGCTCGGTGCCCAGTACTGAGCTCACCTGTCTCAGTGCAGAAACACTCTCTGTCTTTCCATGTATGATTCCCTGATGTGCCATAGTTGCATTCCTTCTGACAGGAGGCAGAAGCACTTCTTTTACTCTGCTTTTATTGCCACTTGGTACAGTTCATGGAAATGTGCATGACTGTGCCTTGGACTAGGTGAGGGAGGAAGTAAGCTCTGCCAAAAATGCTGCCAATTGCGAGGTAAGGTTATCCCTTGGAGTGAGATTTTCATGGGTACTAGATAATTCTAGTTAGGCTTCCTTACATTTATGAGTATGTCTGAATGAAGAAAAGACATGCTCCTTTTCCAGGATTCTCTTGCTGCCTGGGCACTGTGTCCCTGCCTGCCCTCCACCCACCTGCTGGGAGCAGCCACAGCCTTTGCCAGCTGAAACTGCAGCTTCCCACACAACAGCGCCCTGAGTCAGGGCATCTGGATGCTACCATAAGGTCAACAGCAGCCTATGGGTGGAGGTGCACAACACAAAATTTGGAAAAAAGAGATGCTAATATGGGACATCTACTGTTGCACTCCTGAATTTCAGAAGCCAACACCTTCTGCATACACACACTGCTCTATGACTGGGATTATTGACAGGATTGACAGCGCTCTCATAGTATTGGAGTGACATTGCAGTAATCTTCATCTCTTTCATTACCAGCTCCAGAAATAAAGGATATCTTATGTTGGCATCTGCATTATTTGCAAGATGTTCTCACTATTCATCACAATAATTTTGTTTCTTCTCTCTTTCCTGTTCTCCCCTTCTGTGTATAAATGCAGCATATTATCTAGGTTTCATGATTTTCTTTCTCTTATTGTTTCTCAGAATTGTATTTCCACATAAGACTGACCATGCAGTCTGATATTGCTTCCTTTCTGAGAGTATTAGATTTCCCAACACATGAAATATGGACACTATTAGATGGCATTGACTTTTTTAAAGCTGTAAGTAGTGGCTGATAAAATCAGTAACACAGATCATTTTAAGTGACCTTTCATCCTAATAATTCTTTGGCTTTGTCTGATACGGAAATTAATTTTACATAATGTGAGAAGATATATGTATGGAGTCTTGAAAGAGCATATTTTCTTTTGAGTTACTGAAACTCACAACTGTATTTTCTCTTTGAATTTTGTGTTACTCTTTGTGGGAAATGACTGAAGATGCTCTCTGGCTCTCTGTGTTAAAATTTTGTGCAGTGGAAGATGTGGCTAATGTGCTGCATAGGCATTGTGGTCACGCTGTGGGAGTTTTATAACTCTGTGAGGGTCTGCAGGAGGCTGTCTGTGGCTGACCCTGCTTGGCTGTTTGAAGGTGGGTGTTTGCAAGGGTTTCCTGTCAGAGACAGCAACACCTCGACACAGTGATGGCAGTAAGGATGACGTCATGAAGGTGGAGTGGCAAAGGGGCCTCTGCAGTGCTGGAGTCCTGTCCAAGGCTGTGACAGCAGCTGGAGAAAGCGGGTGTGGCTGAGGATGAGGGTGGTGGGATGAAGCTGCCTGCCCAGGGACTGTGCTGTGCATAGAGGTCCAGCAACTTGTGATCTTCAAGGAGAAAGCTTTGCATAAAGAGCTGAAGGAAGGTCCAGCAGATCCCTAACCCAGAGGTATTGGGTTTTCTTCATTTACCGTAGATAGATGGGTAGAGCAGATCCCCAAATCCAGAAAAGCCAGTGCCCCAGCCTCCTCTGGAGAGGAGCTGCAGGTACTCACTGAGTGGAAGACAGAGCTCCCACTCTTGTCCAGAGACCATTGTCTCTGCCTGCACATGTGAAAGAGGACTGGGTTGGGAAAAGCATCCTGTGTGTTGGGATTGGGGTGGGAACGGAGCCAGAAAGTGCAGCTATTGCTGCTGCTGGAGAGGGACTAATGGCACCTGCTTTATCTGAACCATGGAGATGGGAAAAGCTGTGCTGGTGACAGAGCAGTGATATTGTTCATTCATACTGTTGTAACATTCAGAGAAGGCAACTTTTGGGTGTCTGCTCTGTTGAATACCGGGTGAACACATAATTGCCATCAATAAATGAGAACAAATGTCAGCTTTGCTTTGAGGCCAGAACACCCTTTAAATAGGGGTAAACTAAAGCCATGAAAGGCCCAAATTACTTGAAAATCTCATGTTCTGCAGTATGGTGCAGGGTAATACAGAGAAACATCTCTTGTGGGTAACTGAGCATGGGATCCTGGAGCTGTAACACATGTCCATGGAAGGTCTTCCATCAGCTTCTAACTTAATCTTGCATTTTTTACTTCCAGAAAAAAAGTAACTGAGCATTTTAAAGGGGCTAAAAATGACTACTGGCACAAAAATTTGACTTTTTTTAATGGCACTTGACAGAAACCTTGTTTAGTGTCTAATCTTTTATTCATACTAAATATGAATATTATCAGTAGTAACTTGTATTTTATTACTTTTTCTCTGTGCTTCCAGACTCTTGGAGGAGAAAAACATTTAAATTTTCACAGCCGTGTGAATTTAGAATTACTAAACAATTTCCATTCTCAACTCCTATTTTCAGTTGATTCTGCCTTATCAAATAAGATTGAATCCAAATTAATGACATATTATACTACCTATCCCAGAGGTTGGTGGCTTTTCAAGCTTCAGCAAATTTGATCTATCAAATTTGGAAAAAACCTGACACAAACCAGTTTAATTTCCTTAAGTCAGAATTCTTGGAGCTCTTTAGCCTGAACTGCAGTGCCTCATTTTGGAGCAGGAAATGAAGCTCAGTAGGAGGGTTTGATTTGCAACTGGATCGGTTTTCATTTTTCTCTCTCCTCAAATCTGGCCAAGACATAAACCTCTGAAAAGAAAAAAAAATCTCTATTTCACTTACACTTTAGATATATGGTGCTGAGGGTAAGTTCTCAGGTGATTTCCTCTCCAGACTTAAGGCTGCAGCCCAACATAATCTCGGGAACTCTGCCTCTGTAATTGGGCATTAGAGCCAAGGATGAAGGAATGCCACACTTGCAGTTCAGGCATATGGATGCATAAAGCAAAGCTGTGAAAAGCAGGTGGAGACAGACAAGCGAGTGGAGAGCAGATGTAGAGATAGACAGGGTAATCTGGATGGTAGGAATAGGAGCAGGGCAAAAAAGCACAGTAAGAAGCTGGGATATGAAGCAAGAGAAGACAGTGGGGAGGCAAGTGGGTTTGTAATCAATGGAATATATGACTTTCTAAGATCAAATTCAGGATGGGTGAGTTTCTTCAGCATGTTCCCCAACAAATGGACTGGAAATAACAAGTAAAATGTGAATGTCCTCCTACATAGAAGGTAAAGCTTTGCTGTCAGCTCTATGAGCTGAGTTTGAAGGGACTCACAGAACGAAGCAGGCCAGTGGGGTAAGGACTGCTTTGAGGTGGAGCACAGAGGTGATTGAGTGCCTCATACACACAAGAGATGATGGGCTAGTGCATCAGAGAAAGCAGAAAAGTGCTGAGACATTTCAGTACAAGGTCTCCTCAGTCACTGTGTGGGACAAGTCACCACAGAGGAACACTGCTGCCATATTAAGCAGACTAGTCTCTAGTGATAGCATTTGAACAATACCATCAAAATGCTGGCAGACATGTTTCAGAACACTCTAATATCTTGTATAATATCAGCTAAGGAATGAATTGCTTTTCCAAGCTTCATCAAGAGAACTGGGACAGATTGGCAGAGCACATCATACTGCAGAATGCATGACACTTTGAGGGAGGGAAGTACAGTCGACAGGATATACTGAATTTAATACCTTTTGTATTAACCCTGACAGCAGAAAATAGAGCTCTGTGTGTTGCTAAACCTGAAGTGATCCATTCCCCATATATGCTGAACCCTAGCACTTATTGCCATCTGGGTTAAGGGTCTGCTTTTCTCCTCGAGGAAAGAACTGTGAAGGGTTGACAGCATTTGAGCAGGGTTGATGCAGAGACATAATTAAAGGACAAGGCAGGTATTAAAATTAGTGGGTAGACACAGGGCATTGATGACAGGAAAGTGACAGTCCTGCAGCTGGAGCACAGACTGAGTGTGATACCTTGGCTGGGAGAAGAAGTGAAAAGCTGGCAAAGAAGTGAGGGATGCAACTGAGTCATGAAGGAAGGAGGATGGGGGGGTGTGGAGTGCTTTGTGCTTCCATTCAGTGCCAGGGAGATGTGAGCAGTGGTATTTCATTTGGAAATGACCGATGCAGGCTTGGTTTGAAGGGGTAGCCTTGAATCTCTGTAAAGTATTTTTTGGAGGTAACATTTGCAAGAGCAATACATTTCCAATACGAGATCAGTGCTCTCAAACCCAACTGAGGAGGCTTTTGTGGAAGGTGATTCACCTTGCAGGGAGATCAGGTGCACCCTTCTTGGGGAATGAGGGCCAGGAGACCGCTGAGCAGTTTCAGCAGGCCCCCAGAGCAGCACTGAGGGGTTGGTGGCTCTCAGACCTCTCTGGAGTGCAGTTGTGACATTCCTACAGGGAAGGAACCTCTCCTGTGCTGCCAATTACATCCTGAGTTTGCCACCTTGATGGGATGCAATACAAACCATCTCATGGTCACTCAATGGTTGTTTGTAGACTGTCAAAAAAACAATGATTTTGTAAGAGCAAACTCAGTTAATTGAATTTACTCATTTGGAAATTTTTCCTGAAGCCTTGTTTGAGATCTGCATGCATTTAGTATATGCATGTCTTGTAAGTGCCAGAAGAAATTGAATATGCAGGTCATGAAACAGACCTTTGGATGGCCTCTCATTTAGGGAAATGAACAGATATTTCAAGCAAGACTGAAAAGTTTCCCTCCAGGGCAATGCTTTTCTGGCAGAGATGGTCTAAACTGTCCTTTTTGATCACCATAGCAATACAAAGAAGTGTGTGGGGTCTTACTTTTAAAACTGGGTAGGTTTTAAAACACTCAAATACTGGATTTAGCAGAAACACACAATGTAACAATTTAATGTTAACAATATATTAATGTAATTTTCATATTGAGTGCTGCCTCACCTGTACTTGGACTGAGACTAAAATGGGGCAGTTCCTTGTCCCTGTCCCCTTCAGTGTCAGCCCCCAGCTGGGACCAAGCTCAGGGTTTCCTTCCTGCAGAGTGGAGGGAGAAGTTGGCACGACCAGAGTCCTAACATGGACCTGGGCAATGTCTGGGTCCCTCTACATGCAACAGAGACTTACAAATATTGTGTGTAGCACTATGGGCTTTTTCTTGCCTTGCAAAGGTCTGCATTAAAGAAACCAGCCTTGAGACACATTTTCAGTGAGGAACTAATGAGGTCAACACACACAGAGAATTTAGGATTCATCCCAAAGTAACACTTTCCTGAAGACAGTTTCCATGGGACATTTTCTTTGAGTACTAACGATCTACTTTGGAAATATGATTCTAGAACTTTACTCATGTTCTTCATATAAGTAAAAGAACATAAATTATGAGCTTTGGAGTCTGAGTCAGGGCAGATAGGTAACACTTGAGAGGGTTTGCAAACTGGTTCTCCTGCTGGCTGCATCATATTTCTATAAATGCTGGTTTCAGTGCTGATACCATCAACACAGGCTAATGAAGCAACATTGTGCCCAGAGAAAGAAATAAAGAGAGAAGGAAAAAAAAGTTTCAGTTTGGAGATGAAATTTACTTTTCTTTCTTCTTCTAGTCTCACTGTTTTTGTATTACTCATTTAATTCTGTGGTCACTTTTCAAGATCTCCTGCAGGGGATTTTGCCTCCTCCTCTTCCCTGAGAAGAAGGTTATGCAGGAATTTTCCAGCTGTGTTCAAGTACTGAGCAAATATGAAATTTAAAAATGAAAAATCTGTATTTTTAAAAGGTGGGAGCCAGACATCTTTGCACAGAGTTGCAAGAAATGATAGATGAAGTTTGGAAGGTTGTTATGAACATGAGTGGTGCTGCTGCCTGATCTATTTGCTATGTACTTAATTTGTGGCTTATCTTTAAATGAAGCTAAATGCCAGCTGTCAATCTAGCTCAGAAATGGTACAAAATCTGGGATTCTGGCTGCAGAACTCGTGTTGCTCAAGGCAACCTGCATTAATAGTCTAAGGTAGCCCATCTTGCTTTTCCTACAACACACAGTCAGCCATTTGGGTGATGTATATGCTACTGTCTAGTGTAAGTGTTGGTGATACTTTCCATGTAGAAAATTCCATCAGTGTGACAGATATGCACTGCCAACACATCAAAATGGAAAGCCTGCTGCAATTCAAATAGAAATATCCTGGGAGGTTCTCAGTTATGTTGAATTAAGGCAGGAAGAATAGATCAAATGTTTTTTTCTAAGCTCAGTTAACTCCATGAGAACAAGACACAGCTGTGAGTCCCTTCAAGGCAGTACACTTGTCTGCCAAGTCAGAAGGCAATTATTCTTCATAAATCTGTCTTTTTAAATCCAAGCAGATCGATTGTCTCGTCCATCCTTTGCCTATGCAAGCACCCAGAAAGGCTCTTTTAGCACCACCTACAACTAAGCACCCCTCTTTTCAGGAGAGCCACACCATGGAGGTGATGGAAGCCCTGGCAGCCCTGCATATTCCTTTACAATGGTGGATGTAAAGGTATGTTCATTTTGTTCACATTTTTAGTGCTTTAACCAAGAACTCTCTTTTCTGGTTTTAAACATCATCTTGGCTTTAGATATCTGACCTCTATGCAAAGAAATAGAATACTGCTAATAATTTATTGTCTAGCTAATAGGTAGAAAAGTGTTGCAAGAAGACAGGGTGGTTTCCTTATGTCCATGTCGGTGTAGAGCTCCCAGAGCTGCACTGAAATTGGCTTGGTTACAGACAGTCACCACCTAATAGCTCTATTTTGCCAAATCACCCAGGCTCTGAAAGTCAAAATGGCTTCTGCCCTTCCTGGTGACCTGTAATCATGGGTAGACATCCAGCAGATCCAGTGAAAGCAAAATCAGTCATAAGCAAAGCCTACATAAAAATATGTGCTCATTTTGATCTGAGTAACACAGTGGTGATTTCACAGGCGTTTTTTTCTTCTTTCAGATAGGGAGAATGCTTTTCAGTATTTGCAAAGTGCATTTTGAAATTGTTCTGACCTATGGTGTGTCTTCTCTGGCTGGTATTTGGCCCTAAAACCCCAACAAATGCTATAACAAAGTGAGAGGAGTTGGCATAAGTTGTTGTCTCCCATGCTGCAGTAGCACAGCAATGAAAGAAAGGGTGTTCATTTTTCTTTTCTTTGAATTTTATTTTAAAGACCATAATGATATATGTATCTATTCTGTTATTATGAAACAAAGCAAGGAAATAAGATGTTTGTCCTTATTAACAAGCCTCCAGACAGAATCCAGCAGGAGAAGGGAGACAAGGAGAGATGAGGGGTGGGATGTGGTGTGGAACAGATTCAGCAGCAAGCCCTGGGCCAGCTGCTTGGTGGCACTGGGTATGACTGGGGCAGCCTGGAGACACATCCTAATCATTGGCAATGTAAATACAGTGGAAAAGTATGTTCTACCTATGAAAAAGTATGGGAAATTCTGTTGGCATGTAGGAAGTCTATGATTTAACTCTACTGGCATCATGGAACAGTCTTCCAGCTCTTAGTCCCACCTCTGATCACAGTATGACCAACTTAAAAGTTGGTGATACTGTCCACACCCTCATTCCACTGAATTTTGAAACTCTAGGATGGAGAAAGCATTGCTTCCCTGGATAACAAGTCCAGTGCTGGACTATTCACCCTCATGATGAAAATGTCTTGCTTGATTCCCCTGCTGCATCTCTGACTGCTCTCCCTTGTCCTTCTGAGGAGTGTATCTGTGAAGAGGTGAAGCACCTTTTGAGATGTTTTGTCCTTCCCTGTAACCCACCACGCTGTTAAGCAGCAGGAGGCTCCTTGTCTCCAAAAAAGCAAATGAAGAAATTAGGCCTGAGCCAATGTATTCATAATAACTTCTGGGAGACTGAAAGGCCACGTGAATCTCAATTTGTGAATCATTTCTGCTGCAAAAGCAGAACAAATTCACAAAAGTGAACATCTTGGCATTGGCACTTCCAGAACAGGAATTGGAGGGGGCTTTCTTTAATCTTGACTTTGAAGAGACTTAGAGATTGACAAGGAATGATGGAAAAAGAAGGGTTAAACAACCTGGAAGCTGAACAGAAACACTGCTCTTATTTTGACCCATCTGTAATTTGTTGTTTATATTTCAGCTTCACACAAATAGAGAGAAACGCTATGAGCATTGCTTTCTCAGCCTCAGAGGAGACCAGAGCAAAGCCTACTGGTGACTTCATGGGGGACTTAGCTCCAAAAGTGGTGAGGTGTCACTGGGCTTAGACAAGAGGGCTTCCACTTTCTCCTGGCATCTCCACTGAGGTGTTGAACTGCATTTTTAAACTGTGAAAATGTGGAAAACTGCAGCTGTGAATCCTCTGATAAATCACAGAAAAACAGGGCTAGAAAGAGTCACAAGGGCTCATTTAATTTTTTCTCCAGCCTCAAGGCAGGTTGTACCACTTCATCATTTCTAACCACCCCCTGTCTGACCTGCATGTAGGATGATGGAAATTTCAATCTCCCTTACTGCTGTCCTTACCTGTAGGATTTTTTTTTTTTCCCCATGCATGCTCTGAATTTTTGCTTGCTTTAATTCAAGCTCATTGCTCCTGCTTATGGTAGACATCCATTTTTGACAACACTTTATGTAGAGGGAGGATTATGTTTCCCTTCAGGCTTCACATATTTAGGCTAAATCTCTGTTCAGTCAGCGTCTGCTCCTGGGGTGTTTTCCACCCCTGCTTGGCAGCTGGGCTCCCTGCAAGCTCCACTCCTTGACACAGCACATCACTGTCTGGTGTGGAAGGGTAATTTCCCATTGTATGGGCTCTTCTCCTACTATATCCACACTAGAACATCTACGTTTTGAATTGTCATTCTGCCCTTTTCCTCCCACTGCTCCCACCTGCTTTGCTTTATCCATCAGCTTACAGGCATACTTTCCATTTCTCCATCATCTGAACCCACAGCAGATGTTCTTCCCTTTAATTGACCCTAATGTTTTCAGACACAAGGGAAAACTGTGTGATGCTTTACCTGCCACCCACTTTAGAGCCCTAAAAAGCTGAGTTGCAGAGAGATGGATTTTGTTCCATTTGGAGCAGGAACCCCACAGCAGAGCTGTATGTATTTTTGGCTGATACAGTACTTCTTGCTTCCTCTCTCCATTAGCTTCATGTTGTGTCAAATAACTCCTGCACTTGCAAACGAAGGAGAGGATATCTGCTTATAGTACCTACCCCTCTTGTGCACATTGAATGGCAATGGCATAAAGGAGAGCCTTTTGTTCTGGAAGACATCAATGCTCTTAGCGAATGAAGTCTCTAGAAAATCATAGTTCACCACTATGAAAAGAGCCCTTGTTTGGTAATGTGCTATGGCAGTGCCCAGTAACTTTGTACTGGTAATGAATAATGCCATGGCTTGTGGAAACAGGAGCTGACACAGGACAGACCCCTCTGCCAATTCACACATGTCCTCAGTCAGGAGGTGTGACTGGAAGTGCCTGCTCCTGTGCCAAACAGGACAGTAGACAGTAAAACAGCTCTTGTGAAATAGTGATAATCTCCTTGTTGTCTGTGAGTAGCTTGCCACTTCTGGCTTGTGTAAAACTGAATTCTCAGGTGATCTACTGCTGTTACTAAGAAAAAGCAATAAACTCCTGCCTCTCTGTGGGTATGCTCTTTTACCAGAAAACAAGTAAAGGCAGAGTTGGTCTGGGAGATGCTGTGCAGAGTCTTGTGGAGCTCTCTGAGATGCTGAGAGCTCTGGGATTGCATGTCTGCCATAAACCAGTCACCCAACACTGGCTCCTCCAGCACTCAATTAAAGCATGCCCAGTACACAGCCTGGCTGCACGTGTTAGCACATAAACTATAAAAATCCCACATCTCCCTACCTGAGAGGGATGAATTAAATGGGCAGTCCCAAAGATTCAACATCTAACTGGGCACACAAATGACTGGCTTTAAACTTTGGAAAACGAAAGAAAACTTCTGTGTTTGCTTGCTGATGACTCAGGGCTCAGGGTTAATGTTTTCAAACTTGCCATGAAAACTATGGACTGGAAATATAACAGGTTAGGAATTGAAGGTGTGTGTCTGCAAGCAACACATTAATTGCAGCATCTGGGGCTTTGAAAAAAGCCTACATGTGATATGGTCTGCAAAAAACTGGGATTTTATGAACTAGTGGTAACACAGTAGACATGGCAGTAGAAACAATGTAGAAGGGAAACAAGTTAAACTAGCATGTAAACCAGAAAATGAAAATTTCTGAATTTCCATTGTTTCAGGTTAGCATTCATGCCCCAGGTGTAATAGGTGCCCCTATTTACACCTGGGGCATGAATGCTAACCTGAAACAATTGTACTCCTTGCTTTTATGCTTTCCCTACCAAGCAGTGTTACTTTAGATTTCTTCTCACTCCATCAAATTATCTGGTAGGGGCTGCTTTCTCTCTCTGGGCTGAATCCACCCAGGAGGAGCTGTCTGTAAGACTGTGCAATTCTGCCAAGTCTGAATTTGATCCACTATGCTCAGTTGTCCTACTAATGCATCTGTCTTGGGTCCAAGTGCTCTCCTGGTCTGAACTATAATTATCCTAAAACTAGATTTTTCTAAATTTCATTCCCTTGTAGCTTTTTATAGTTCTGTGAATTAATTATTCAGAGCTGTAGAAGTTCTCAGCAGTGCTTTTCCATAGCTTTTATGGACATGGATGCATTTCACTCATGTAGAGCAGAGCATGCACTAGAACTTCAGATGGGGACAAGGGAAAGACTTTGTCCAGATATGTTAAACACGCTGAGTTCAGCACGTCCTCCTCTGACACCCTCTTCTTGAATCTTTTGAGACATAGATAATCTCTGAGGCTAAAAGTGTCTGTATTCCCTCCCTAGCTTTTTTAGGCTTTAAAGTCTCCCTTTTCCTGTTGCAGGTTGATGACACCTGTAGCACTGTGGGGCAGCTGGGGCTGCTGTGAGCATGGGGACCAGTGTGGCTGCAGAGCTGAGCACTGCCAAAAATACCTCCACATTTTGGCTGAGATAGGGGTGAGGTGCAGCTGGGGTGCAGTGGAGTCTGGAGGACACAGACTTCTAGATTGGAACCAAAAGCTGGAGAGAAGTCAGCAATCTCATTTTGTTGCTGAGAGAGAGTGGATGTGTGTTTGGGGGTGGCTGGTTCTTGGGGACATGTGAGAGGGATCTCTGGGATGCAGGCTGGGGAAGATGTGTCCAAATAAAGCATAAAGCTTTGTTTGAATTTCACTTGAGCAGGAAGTTATTAGGAATATAAGAAGGTTGTGGAGACACCAAATCACAGACCTATTGGTCTGCTACTGGCACAGCTCTTCTGGCTTGCTCACCTAGGCCTGAGCAGTCCCCAAAGTAGGTGTGTGGGGAGATGTGCCCACATGGAGATGCTGCTCCTGCCCTCAACAGGCTCACCCCCTCTTCCCAGGGAGCTACAGCCCCTTCTTCCACTGGACTCTTTCCCCTGGAAAGGGCACTCACACACTGGGGATCTCCATCCCACAGAGCAGCGAAGGAAAGGTCTGAGCTGCACTGCCGGGCTCTGAGCAGGACCCTGCTTTCCCTGCGCTGGGCTCTGCAGAGGCAGCACAGCAGCACCAGCAAATCAGACTGAGCCTCTTCTGCCTCCCACATCCTCCTTGGGGTAAATGCAGAGTGTGTACTTTAATTAGTGATGATACATGAGGGAGACAGGAAATGAAGCAACATTCATATTAAGTATCTGCAGAGCTGGTAAGAAGGTAAATATGAGCTCCTAGACTTGGGGGATTTTCTTCAGTCCCTTCTTTTGCCGCAACAGTTTGAGTTTTAATTCAAAAAGCAAACAAATCGTTGCAACATTTTTTTCCACCAAAACACACCTTTGAGGTCCACTTCACAGGGCTCTGAGCTTTATGGCACTGCAAAGCCCAGGGTGGGTTGGTGGGGCTCCCACTGCAGCTGGGGGACAGGCCATTCCCAGGCACAGCATTCCATCAGGCAAAGGGCCGTTGTTTCCACGCTGCACACCCACGGTGAGGGTGATGGACTGACACCTGCACCACATCACCAACCCTCCTGCAGAGATCACCCTCTGACAGAGGCAAACCACAGCAGGTCTGGAGATTTTTCTCAGGAGCAGAGGCTTCAGTGACTGCTAACTAGCCTGACTCTCCCATCCCTTTGCTCCACCAGGGGAGCTGTGAGGACACCTCTGCCCCCACCTCTGCATCTATTTCTGCTCCCATGGTCAGGACTGCCTGCCCACAGCTGTGTACTTTGTACCACTGCTCATCCTGGGACACCTGAACAGCTCCTACTTCACACTGAGCATCCTCTTTCCCACTGCCATGGACAGGCCTTCAGACTGAAAGTGGGTGGGATGCTGAACACAAATATTACACAGATGCCAGAAGGATAAATGAAGGCTTATTGAAGAATAAATTAACCTTGCATTAATTTTTTTTTTGTAAGTGCTAAACTTCCTCTGTGCCTTATATGACAGATTTTTGTTTGCTTTTGTAACTAATACAGTATTTAATTATTGGAGAAAGCACAATTCATAGCAAAATATGTTTTTAAAGCATTTTGAACTGATAAACAGCAAGTATTCACAATGCTTTGCCATGATTTCACTTTAATAATGATTTTGGTGTTTCAGTATGAGTCAGGCAACAACAGAGGAATTGCTGAAGAAATTTTGCTAAAAACCTCTCTGAAAAACAGTTATGAGTCAGAGGAAACACAACTGAATTTTACTGGCTTGGGACTGGCTTGGTTGGATCTGTAATTTCAGACACCAAATTCCACATCTGGAGCTGTCTACAGATCAGCTATTAATAGGATGTCTGTGTTTTTATTTCAGTGCCACATCTGGGAGATAGGACCTGAGGAAGGGGTGGCTGCCAGTGGCCACTGATGCCAGGCACAGAGAATCCCACTACAATAGGAGAGCTCCTGCAGTGATGACTCAAAACAAGCAGCCTTTTTTCCAATGGAAAAATGCATTGTCAGTGTGAAAGAAAAACATAATTAGTAGAGGCCAGAAAAGAAAGACACTGGAAGACCCCAAAAGCTCCAGAGTCCCTACTTTTGCTTTATGCCCCTGCCAGTGTAATTTGTTTACCTATCTTTTTGTTAACAAAAATTAAATTTTATGTGCCATTAAAGGCTGGTTGTTTCTGACAGGATACCAACGAAAAGCAGAAGTTGTGTCATTTTTGGGAGCTCATGTGTGGAAGGGCAGAAACATGTTCTTTGCCTAGTTGAAGCCAAACTGTATATTAATTAATCAGTACTGAAACTCTTAAAGGAAAGGTGACCCAATCCAACACTTTTAGGAATACATCTAGTTTAAGAACTTATTGGATGCTCTTAATTATTTCTCAGTTTCTGTCAGCATAAAGGCATGCCTTTAAAACCTCTGTCAGAATAAAGTTTGCTCGGATACCACCAGCATGGAGTAAATAACTGAATTTCTCTTACTTGCCTGGATATAATTTGATATGAAACACCTGGTATAATGATAATATTAAAAAGTCTGGTGGTATTTGCATGGCATTTGGAGCTCAGAGGAGCTGCTGTGTCTCCAATAAGCTGTGCCTTTGAATGCTGTCAGGAGGATCAGGTGAGCATGGCTGTGCCTTTGCAGAACACCAACAGGATGCTGATAATAACACAGAGTCACACATTGTCCAGGATCCTACTAGTGGGCTCTTTTATTGGATTATTGTCTCTTTGGAGAGGGGAAAATATCCTCTGCTTGAAGCAGATTGCCTCATGGTTTGTGTTGTGATAAAAGGTGATCAAACATCCATGGAAACTGTGAGTCTTTTTAGTTGCAAAGTTGCTGCCTCTCTCTCTGTTGGTTTTATTTAAAAAGTGCACATTTTGGTAGAGCTGTGGCAAAGGCAGCGCAGCATGCTCGGCAAGGCTGGAAGGCAGCCTGCCCCGGGGAGAACTCCTGCCATTCCAGCAGGAATCCCCATCTCTTGGCTGTCATATCTCCCTGGGGCAGCCCCAGCCGTGGGATCTGCTCCCCTGTGCCTGCCCCAGTCCGGCCACTGCGGCTTTGTGGGGCGGCGCGCTGGGCGCTCCAGGGCACGGGAAACACACCTGCATTCTCCAGGCCAGTGAATGAACGTGGCTGGCTGCATGCTTGGAATTACGTGTGCTTTGCACTACTTGAAGTCAAAGCTTGAGCCAGGAGAATCAGGATATGCCTGCAGGAGCATGGAGGATCTGGTGATTATCTAAATGAGTAATCAATACCCCCATTGACTCACTAGTGTGCATTTGTCAAATGTCCAACAGTGTGATTACCCTATTTAAGTACTTTCTTCAGGCATAAAGCAACCTTTCCAAAATTACTAACTTTTTGCTCATTGAAAATGTTGTTAATTAATACTTTTAGTGTCCTCCCCAGTGATTTGCTTTCTCTTAATTACCAACAGGAGCAATACAAGTGTGCTCCACTGCCAGTGCCAAAATTAAACTGACTTTCTCCAAATTGCACTGAATGATCCACATGGCTGTGCCTTCAGGTACTAAGCAGGAGACCTCAATCCCATGGGAAGTGCTGCTTTATGAGGCACTCTGTTTTCACAGAACCACAGATTGATTTGGGTTAGAAGGGACCTTTAAGAGTCATCTAGTCAAACCCCCTGAAATAAACAGGGACATCTTCAACTAGATCAGGTTGCTCAGAGCCCCATTCAACCTGCCCTTAAAAGTTTACAGGCATGGGGCATCCACCACATCTCTGGTGGATGTGCCAGTGTCTCACCATCCTCATTCTAAAACATTTTTCATTCTATCTAGTCTGAACATGCCCTCTTTCAGTTTAAACCCATTATCCCAAGTCCTGCTGCAACAGGCCCTGCTAAGAAGTCTGCCTCTATCTTTCTATAAGCCCACCTTGAGTATGGAAATGAATTTCAATAATAAGTATTTCAGAGTGGTTTCATGCAGATGGGAGCAGCGTGAGGACATGGGTGTCCCAGCAGTAAGGTTTGAGCCCTGGATGAGAAGTGCAAACATGGTGCAAAGTCCCTGAAGCCCAGGGTGCTGGGGAAGCAGCATCCTGATGCCAGTGGAATGCCCTGGCTTGTGCAGGGCTCTGGAAGGTGTCCCAGAGCTGGAAGAGCTGGGACAGGCTGGAAGAGCACTACAGTACCATCTTGTTGGCTCCAGCATCCCAGGAAGTGCTGTCACATTTCTTTATCTTTCTCTTTTGTTCAGCCATATGAAAAAATGGTCTCAGCAAAACTGAAAGTTGCTGTGGGGAAACAGCAGGCTTAGAATATTATTTTTCATTGCCCTGATTCAACAAAAATACCTGGCTTTAGGAAAGCTTTGCAAGGCAAAAGCTAATTTTCATTTAGACCCACCAATATTTTCTGACTTTTGCATTCTCCTGTTGTGTTTCAGAATAGAAACAAGTAACAGTACCCCAGTACTTTCTGCTGCAGTGAAACACTTGAGTCTTCTTATCCTATTCCCCATTTCTCAGCATAAATTTGCCATGTTGAATGACAAAACCAGAGTTTACTCTGTTATGCCTCACAGAAACGAGTTTTTCAGTGGCTACTTCTCTCTGTGAGAACTCATCCATTTCAAGGGCTCTCTGTTATTTTCTGCTCAGACAAATTAGACATGTCATTTTGTGTTTAGAAATTGCTGCTGTTGCCAGCATGAGGAAATAGCCTGGGTGGGAATGCCAAGCCCAGGTGGGAATGCCAGGGTATCATGGGCAGACACCCAAGGCCCTGCTGCTCTGCCCTGATGGTGGAGATGCTTGTGCAGAGACCCTGTGGGACAGCAGGGTTGCTGGTAGATGCAACTGGAAATAATCATGAGCAGGCTATGGAGTGTAGGAAATTCCAATTCTTTTGCTAATAGATACAGCTAAAATGCCCCTGGCCCCAAATTTTGTTTGATGATGAATCCCAGCAAATATTGTAGCAAACACCAGAGTGGAAATCTCTAGCAAAGCACCACAGCAAGAAATGAAGCTTTTACATTTTCCTTATTTAGCAAAGTCTTTCTCTTTTTGCGTAAGAAACTTTAATATTAAAATCTTGTCTAAAACACCTAACTTTAGTGTCTGACATAGCAACTGCAGCCTGGGAGGCAAAATCAGGTCCTTTTTAGGTTTCCATGTAATAAATGGGTAGACAACAGTAAATTAAAAGAAAACGTGTCAGTTTAATTCATAAATTCTTCACCTCTGTCAAGCCTCATTTTTTTAATATCTCCACCCTCAGTCTTTCTATTATGGGAGAGAAAAACCACGCAGCCAATTTTCCTTTATGTTGGTTTAATTGTTGCTCTTTTTGACTTTGAAAAGGATACCTAGTGTTCTCATATATGTAAATGTGCCTGATGGCTTCGGCTGTTCAAATACTGAACCCCCCTGTAGGCACTGGGGTATCCCTGGGGCAACCTTAATACAAATGTAGGTTGAAAGTGCATTTTTGTATTTGTCCAGCTGTGCAGGCTCACATCTGCTGTTCTCAGGCTTGCTGCCAATCATTGCAGCTCTTACCATTTATTTTTCCTCACAAGGGAAGAAAGCACCCAAGACAATCCTGCTAAGGGAAAGAAGAGCAAGCATGCAAAGGTGGACTATTGACACTATTTTCGTTACTTTCTTTTTTCATCTATCTGATGTTACTGGCATAGTGGTAGGCATAGTAAGTAGGCTGGAGATGAAAAAGCATGCAAAAATTACATTAAATATTGTTGTAGCTACATCCTCTGAACACTCATTTTCCCTTGCTTTATGTTATATTAGTCAAACTAGACAAAGAGCCTTCAGAGGTAACTAGCAGATTTCCTTCTCCTGCCTCTCTCCATCCTACAAGGTCATCTAAAATAGGACAGGGAAGTACACTAGAAAATACTGCAGGGAACAATCTTGCTTTGGCAGGAAAATGCATTGCAAAAGTCTACCTGCTCTTTTTCACTTCCCAGTTTCTGTGATACAGATGACTGGCAAAGTCCCTTGGCATATTTGTTTCAGTAGTACATTAAATACTAGGTCTGCCTGTTCAGGTGATGCTGCTTACCTGTACGGAAGATAAGAGCCATGGATGCAGCTGGCATTTCCCGTTATGTTTGCTTGGTTAGTCTGACTTGGAAATGCAAAGGAGCACAAAGAGGAGTTAAAGCTCTTAAACAAAGAGGGGGCAAAGGTTCAAGCCCCAGCATCTGGACACAAAAATAAGAGGTTTTATAGATGAGCATCCATCGGTTTATCACTGGAATTCAAAATCTATCAAAGAAAATAATATTCTGATAAACAGCTTTTCCTCTTATTTCCCCAAGCACCTGTCAACCAGCTTGGTTTTATCACAGGTAAATAACACAGGCTCCTGTCTCCATTACTGTTCTCACTTGAATTTCTTTAAAGTGATCCCTCATTAAGGGATTTCCAAAAACAAGATTAAAAGAGGATTTAAAAAAACCCAAAACTACATTGTCTTTTGAAATTCTGAAATTTTGAAATTGCTTTCTTCTTCATCAAACATACATTGTGAGGAAGCTCAGTGATGGAGGGGGTCTCAGGGCTGCTCCTCCAACCTCCCCTGCAAGGTTGTTCTGCAAATGGCCCAGCCAAGAAGGAGCTCCTTCCCACACAAAGTTGCTGGCCAGAGGCTTCCCTTGGGAAGTGCCGTGTTCTTCCAGGACTGCAGTGTGGGGATGGCCAGGATGTCCCAGCTCAACGTCAGAAGACATGCTTTTGGCTGTCACTGTTTGCAGGAGGCAAGTCCTGGCTCTTCTGGGAGAGGCAGATCAGAGCCAGCCTGACCCACAACAATCTGCCTCGCCAGGCGCCTGGCCGTGTCTGGAGCAATCTGTCACCTTCAAGGACACCAGCAGCGCCTTCCATCCCAACAATCATGGCAGATATCAGAAGCCCAATGGGAAAAGAGGACCTCCATCCTTCATCCTTGCCAGCATTTTCTTCCTTTGCTTTTTGGTGCTGGGCTGGCCAGGTCAAATCGATAAACTGCTCAAAAAAGGTAAATACCACTTTAATCTCTTCCTCCAGTTAATCATGGCAAACCACAGGAAGGCAGATAGTAATTCAAGATTAGCAATAGCCTTATGAAGCTCACATTATTACCAAAGAAATTTAAAAAGCCACACACCTCAAATACCTTAGTTTTCATCTAATCCTTTGATAATTAAACCCCAGACAGAAAAAAAAAAAAAAAAAAAAAAAATTCACACATTATCTTCAAATTCCACATAGTTGGAATGATGCAAATGAATCAAATTTAATCCCTCTTTGTTTCTCGCTCCTAACTATAGAAAAAGAATGAAAAGCAGAAAGAAAAATCAAACAAAAGGTGAGATGTCAGAGCAGTTGTAGATTTAAGTTTGTGAAGGTCCATGCTGGGTCATCATGGGATTATTACAGATAGGCTTAACAAACATATCCCATCAAAAGAACTTTGAATAAGCCAAATATACCCAGTGGGACCAATTTTGCAAATGTTTTCACAGAATCAGGGAATCATTTAGGTTGGAAAAGACCTCTAAGATCATCAGGTCCCACAATTAGCCTAACAGTGCCGAGTCCACCACTAAACCATGTCACTAAGTGCTACATCTATGCATCTTCTAAACACCTCCAGGAATGGTGACTACACCACTCCACCCAGGGCAGCCCATTCCAATGCTTGACAATGCTCCCTGTAAATAAATTTTTCCTAACATCCAATCAAAAATTTCCCTAGCACCTTCCCCTGAGGTTGTTTCCTCTTACTCTACCACTTATTATCCTAGAGGAGAGATCGACATCCACCTAGCTACAACCTCCTTTCAGGTAGTTGCAGGAAGTGATAAGGTGCCCCATGAACCTCCTTTTCCCCAGGCTAAACCCCCCCATCTCCCTCAGCTGCTCCTCATAAGACATCCTTTCTAGATCCTTCACCAGCTCCATTGCTCTTCTGGGAGGGGAGAAGCAGCCCTCACAAACTCATTGTAGGAATGGATCTGCAGCCTCCTTTCATCTCAGATTGTTTGTGAACAGTTGTCAGCTTTCTACCATTTTTCTTAATTTCCCCAGGGATTTCTGTAACTCAGGAATTGATCTTTAGCAAGCATTAAGACTCTAAATCATCTGTCATCTTGGTGGTATTTCTCTGATTGGCTGTCTACCTGGATTGAACCATCTTGCATGCTGGAAATCTGCAATTCTCAAATAAGTTGGGCATAAATGATAGCAACATCTCATTTGAATCTTGTTGTGTGTTCCCCAATAGTTGTTGAATACAGAATTATTTTCAGTGTTTATGCAATTTCTTGTGGGATAATACACATAACATTAGAGGGTCTGAAGAGAGCAGCAGCCATTTCCTAAGTAAGTACCCACTGTCCGTGGAACGTCCTTGAGCCTCCCAATGCTGGCAGCTCCTGGCAGACACATTCAGAGCTAGGCTGAGCAGGGTGCAGAGCAGCACAGAGAGCCATCTGGGCATCCCCCCTAACAGAACACAGCACTCACAGCTGCCAATCCCCGCTGAACCTGGGCAGCCTGGAGAAGAGCCACTGCAGCCCCAGCAATGGCTGCAGGTCTCACCTCAAAACCTGTCCACCACAGGTCACAGGGCAGTGCCACACAGAGGGAAACCTGCTGCGGGTGACAGCCACGCTAATAATGAAAGTGGGGCTAGCACCATAAACTGTTTTCTCTCGCCAGACGTGAGCCCTGAGGGCTGTAAATCTTGGAGGAGGCCTCAAGCAGGTACCTGCACGTTGCCACCTATTCCTGGGCGGAGTGGTGTCGTCACCTGTGCCACCGCCCTCGCTGGCAGAGCAGCCGGAGCCGCAGCCCCATCCTTGAGTCCAGCCGCGCTTCCGTCGGCAATGCTGGCACAGGGAAGGTTTGCTGGGAAATCAAGGGCGTTACTCACATGTCTCCTGAGATCAGAATCCAGCTTCAAGCAGGTGAAGTTGGCAGCACAGGTGGTTAGAGTTTTCCATTATATGTTCCTGGTTGAGTTGCTTCTAGTCTAAACTGTTCATGTGCTTTAGTTTCCAAGTTTGTTCTTTTGGCTGACATTTTTATTATTTTCTTTTTAAACTGGCAGGATGGTTCAACTATTTTTTAAGGGCCCTGGAGAAAATGGTTATTGTTAAGTACCATTTTAATCTCTGTAACATTTTCTGCTCTTTGCATCTATGTATCCAATTTCAAGGTATTCCAGCTTTGGAGTACACGGGAAAGGTTTGGTTTCTTTGTGTATTTTGGGTTGGTTGTTTTGTTTTGTTTTATTTTCCTCTGTTCCTATGAAAATCTGTTGGACTTAATGCAAAGATAAGCTTTGAAAAACTGCTTTGATGGTTTTGAATTTTTTCTGTTAGTTTCTCCCCGTTTTGTCACTTAGATCTTTTAGTATCTTTTTCCCAGTGTGCCCTTGATTTCAGCTCTATTCAGTTCTTATCTCAAGACAGCACTGAAGGTACTCGTGGAGAATCCTATAAGGGGAGGCAGAATGAAAGCTACCGATAAGGCACAGTGACAACTACATTAAATTCTCCATATATTTTTGACTTGAAAATGTGTTGGGCAGGAGCTGGGAGGGGGCAGGTGGGGAGGAATATCCTAACAGGAAGATTCACTTTGTGCTACATGCCGTATTTCTGAGCAACGCTTCCAATCACCTCCCTCAGGGAGCAGATTAGCATCAATCCCTAAATCCCCTCCATTTTGTGATGGGGTACGGGGAGAGGCTCTGCAAGTTCATGTCTTGTACAGAACACTGAGCGAAGGGTGGGCGCCTGTCTCCGGCGAGAGGGACGGCTCCCGTCCAGACTCAGCCGACGGCTCCAAGTTCACCTGTGCCGCTCTCCCCCCTGCTGGGGGCCACTGCCGACACGGGATGGGGCACTGTGGTGGCCGGGGGCTTGTCCCATGGCCCCGTTCAGAGGGAAGCGTGGGGTCCCTGCGCTGGGAAGCGGCGGCGCTTGCTTCCAGCAGCCACTCCAAGCGGCTCCTGCTGCCGCCGTCCTCCCCCCGTCCCCGTGCGCCCGGCACTGCCCAGCTTCAGCCGCGCTGCGGGATACGTGCAGGGCCTGGGGCGAGCTGGGGCCGCGGGAGAGGTCCCTGCCCGGCGTTCCCTTATCTGTTTTGGGGGCAAAAATCACAAGAAAAAAAAAAAAAAAAAGGGGGGGGGTAAACCCCTCCAACATCAAAAATCAGAACTTTTCCCGCCCCGCTCCCCGTGCCCGCGGTGCCGGTGGAGCCGGCAGCCAGCGCCGGCGGGGCGGGCGCAGCTCCCCGCGGGCGCGCAGCCCCGCGGAACCAGCTCTCCGCGCTGCCCCCGGCCCCGCACTTCCTGCCCGCGGCGGCGGGCCTGGCGGGGCCGGGCAGGGCGATACCAAGTGTCCGGCGCGGCGGGAGCGGCGGCGGCGGGCG